>NW_009633820.1:13358-18478 GCF_000690535.1 Cariama cristata
CCAGCTCCCTTCTGTCTACCTGCAGCTGGAGGCAGAATTGCTGGGAACAGGATATTCTCCTTGAAAGATGTCCTGCTATAACCTCTTCCTTTACCGCAGGAGTTTTCCTCTCCTCCCCTTCTGGTGCCTTTGCGAAGCTCCAGTCTAGCAGTTGTTCGAGCCAGCTGGGCCACGCTCTGGAGCACGTCTCTTCGTCCCTGAGCTCGTCTCTGAATGCCGTCAGTGCCACCCCGCTGTTCTCTGTCGAGCCCTGCAGAGGCACCATCCGTGCTGGCCAGGAGCAGCTCCTCCAGCTCAAGTTCTCTCCCCTGTATGTGGGGGAATTTGAGAGCCGTATGCTCTGCAGGTAGGAAACATCCAGGGTTGCTTACTTTTCAACTGATGCTACTGATGGGTGGTTGTGGTAATACCTCTGATTGGGGTGGGTGGACAGCCAGCCCCAGAGAGGCAGCAGAAATAACCAACGTACAGGAGCAAGGAAAGATGATCGTCCACCTTTGGTAGAAGCAGGTATGGAGACACTGGGAAACGACATTGTAGGAAATATTAAGCTCCTGGAGGGTCGCAAAATCTGGAACGAGAGCTCCAGAAAGTCTGTCAAGAGGCCAGCCCGTGCCTCGCTATGCTTCCTTATCAGACAAGCATGGCCTCCTTATCTACACAGAAACCTGTGTGCTGCAGTTGGTCTCTTGACACATAACCAATCGTGGTTTTGCCGCTTCGCCTCCATGGCGGGGAGTGCGATTCTGTTTCATTTGCTGCTCGATGCTTGTGTGGAGAGAGGATGCAACACTGTGTGCTGTACAAGGAGACAGGTGAGCAGCTGGCTGGCTGGAAACATTAGTCTGGCTAATACCAGTCCCTTTCTTCCTAGTATTCCTAACCTAAAGCCAAATCAGAAGGGCCCAGAGGTGGCTGTGAAGGGGAGAAGCCTGATGCCAAACTGCCACTTTGAACTGGAAGACTCCGAGTACATCACTGCAAGAAGGCAGAACGCAGAGCTGCAGGGACCGAAAGGGGCAACGTTTGATCTCAACACAAGAGTGATTGAGTTTGCAGCAGTTGGAGTGCGTGGCAGGCACAGCAGGTAGGTGTGGGCATGGCTTCTCCTATTGATGGTCTGGTAGTCATCCCCCTTAACTAGAGACCTCTCCAGCTGCTCTTCCAAGCCCCAAGGCACATCTGTACCTTGTCTGTGATCTGCTGACACTTGGCCACCAATCCGTTTTGGGGCTGGAACAAGCTGGTCAGTGAAGACCACCTGGCCAGTTTTTTGTTCTCTTTGTCCCTTTCTTCATCTGGGAGGACTGCTATCCCCGATACAACCTTTGTCCCTTTGAAGAGCATCTTTGGGGCATTCTTGCTCCTTTGAGATACCAGTCAGACAGGGTCAGTGAAAGCTGCAACCCCAAGAGAACACCATCTTCCAACAGAGTCTTACCGGACTTGATTTTATCACTTTGACTTGATCTTACCATTTTAGCATGCAAGAGTTTGGCTAATTTCTTTGTTGATAGCCGTGAATTTTTAGCCACCTGAGAGACAAACAGGGCACCTAGAAAGCAGGTGAAATGTTTGTGCTCCCACTGTTGTTCCCCTATACCAAATAACTCCTTCCACGACTGGCAGTGCCTGATGTCTGCTACAGGACAGAGTCATTAACATCCCGACACCACCTTAGTAGTCCTTTTTGCTTTGTGTTCCCAGGACCTTCATGGTTATGAATCCAACCAGTTCTGCGTATTCCTTTCAGTGGACTTGCCAAGACCCTGAAGCCCCATCAGAAGAGGTTGCTTTCTTCTGCCTCACAGAGAGAGGTCAGATCCAGCCAGGGAAGAAAGCAGAGGTAGGTGCAGAAAATGAAGAAGGTAGATCCCATACACATGTACGCCAGTTCAACACTGGCTATGTCTACACTTACTGGACGTCCCATCTCACTGGGAGCTTGCCAAGACCATGAAGAAACCTTTGACTGGGGTGTAAATGAACTGGCAGATGAACCTGTCCTCACCCTGTACCCCATATCTGCCATGCTTTTGGGCTGTAAGCGGCACAGCAGCCTACCTCTGAGCTCACAGCAACATAAGGTGGAGGTTCCTGGAGTTTCTTGGTGGTATAGACTGCACCCTCCTCCCCTTACCCTGCCAAGTGCAGCAGCTTTCCTTCATCTGTCTCTTTCTCCCCTAGATGAAGTTTGAATTCATCCCCCGGCACCTGGACATCACGGAATCATTCTGGGTCTTTACAATCCCTGAGCAGAGCGTTTCAGTCCCGTTCCTGTTGGTGGGCAACACCACCGATCCACTAGTGACTCTGGACAGATCCCACCTGAACTTCCACTTGCTGTTAATCGGTGAGCGCCATGGTTATACCTTACACCTTCAGATGCGGACTGCTCCAGGGGCCCCGCAGTCCCATTGTTCCAGCAGGCTTCGACAGGGAAGCTGGAGATAGAAATGGGCACTTGTGAGCAGATCGTCCGGCTCCTGGCACCCAAGCGTACGAGGGAGGGGAAGGGAGGAGGGCATGTGTCGGGGACATGGCGTGTGATTGGGGCTGTTCCCAAGAGGGGATTTGGGGCTGATGCAGGGGAGCCCAGGGGGTCAGAAGCCTGTTTCCATGTTGCATTCTGAGCGTGCGGTGCTGCAGGCAGTGGTCCTCGCTGCAGATTGCCTGCTGGGCTCAGCCAGCGGGCAGGAGTGCAGTGGGCAATGGTGGCCTGGCAGCCAGAGGAACAAAAGGTTCTCAGCAGCTGCTTTGTCCTTTCCCCAGGGCACAAGGTACACCAGACTATCTATATGATCAACAGTGAGAAGGAAGCCTTCAGCTTTGCTTTCAGAGAAAACTCTCTCTTCTCAGAGGGATACAGCACCTCCATGAAAATAGACCCCCTGGAAGGCTCCATCGCTCCTCTTTCAAGGTAACAGGGCTTACAGGCCAGATTCCCTCTCCTGCATGCCAAACATCGCGCTGTCATTTTGCTTTTGAGGCTTTCTCCCCTTGGCCATCACCAGGTGACTCTCAGCAATGGCATACATCTGCCTTGTTTCCTTCCTTCCTAATGGGGACACCATGAAACTGCAGGTTTCTCCATAAAGTGGCTGTGTCCAGTGTTCTAGGCCCCTTTCCTGGAGAAATTCAGGCTTTGGATTTTCTAGTTTTGATGACAAAAGCATGTTTGGGGGATTTAATCCTGTGATCCCCTAGCCAGCAGCCTTAAGTGTGCAAGGTCTCCTCTCTTCCCTGTGTTCCTCTAGTGGCAGAGCCCACCGCGTGTGGTCTGTGCAAAGCACATGAGCAGTGCTGCAGGCAGCATTTAAGCCCGTCGTAGAGAACGGCCAACAGGCTTTTACACAACTAGTTGTGTTTTGCAGGATCACCTGTCAGAAAATGGATGCTCTTTTCTCGTGAACTGCAGCCATGACTTGTGATCAGTCGTGATCGTGAGTTCACGCAGTATGACAGGTCACTAGCTCATCTGCTAATCCACCGTGGATGTCCCTGTGCCCACTCATGGCCTTCCTGGGTGTAAGGAGAACGCAATAGCTCTGGGCAGCTTTGCTGTGGCTTAAAAGGTGCTGAATTTTGACTTGCCACGGGGTGCAAGAGATAAGAGCGCATCCTGTATCAGTTACTGTGGCTCACCTGAGAAGTGGTAATTCATTAAATCTCTGTAGTTTGGTTGTGTTTGATCACGTACCCAGAAATTACGCATAGAAATTACAAAGAGGCAGTTTGCTGGGACGCACGTTGTACTGCTGTCACGGGAGCTGGATGATTCCTCTCTGCAAAGAGAATGTTACCCTTGTCGTATAGATCAGAGAGACTGGGGGTCTCTCTGAGTGCCTTCCTCTGTGTTTGGGACAGAAGTAGGGTGTCAACCCAATGCTGCCATGTACTGCATGGAGAGGACAGGAAGGTCAGCACTAGCTGAGAGACTGCTGCCTTGTATCCTCTGCCATTTCATTGTATGGGATCATCATACCCTAAACAGTTCTCACCAGGGCTTGCTCCATAGTGGAAGGCCCTGGAAGGGCGGAGTGTTGTTCCTGGTTTCTCCCAGGCCTGGGGTCTCACCACAGCCGTTGCACAGCTGCTCTCCCATAGAGCAGGCAATGTGGGGCCAAGCTAAAAGACAGTGAACGGAGCAAAAAGAGTCTTCTCTTCTCAGGCTTCCCATTACGGTCTCCTTCATACCAACACTAGAAGGAGAGGCGGTCTTCAACCTCAAGTGCGATGTCAAGAGGAAGACCCAGCCCCTCTCCTTGAATGTCAAGGCCACCGCCTACAGCATGAACGTGTCTGTCAGGTGTGAGGACAGCGACGGCTGTCTCGCCGAGCTCAGTGCGCAAGAGATCAACGTCATTGATTTCAAGGAGGTGAGCAGCACCGGTTCCCTGAACCATTTGCCTCACAAAGCCCTGCAAGATTGGGCCTTAACCAGGAGCTTTGCAGATACATTTGAACAAGAGGAAATGTTTTCCTTCATTTCTGGGTACATTTGGGTCTCTAGAGGGAGGGCGATTGATCTTTCCCACGGGTCATTAGCTGAATGTGAAAGACGCAGGAGCGCGTTCGGAAGGAGCGCTTGCTGGGCTGGCCAGCACTTTGTGTGTGCTCCGAGCTCTAGTCCTCACCGCCTTCTCCCCACAGGTACAGCTAAACGAGAACATAGAGCGCATCTTCAGCATCCACAATAATGGCAAGTTCAGCTTCACCTTCTTGTGGGAACTGAGCGGCCCCGCAGCCTGTAAGCAGCTCCTTACCATCACCCCTCAGACGGGTGCTGTGCAGGCGGAGGGGAAAGCAGAGACCCAGCTGGCTTTTCACCCACAGAAGATGTGCTCTTTAAAGGACGTAAAGCTGAAGCTGCAGGTGAGGCACCAGCATTTAATATGGGACCTTTGCCTTCCCTATGCAGCAGCTTGGCAGCGGGAGCCTAGAGATAGGACTGAGCTCCATCACTAAAGGCCTTGAATAAGGCAAAGAGGCTCCTGCTGCTCGAATAAAGAGCCTGGCAGCTTCCGAATGGAATATTTTCATCAGTGCTTATCCAGGACCGCTTTTGGAAGCACTTTTGTGGCAGGGCATATCCCCCAGGCCCTCTCTGCCCCTGATTT
>NW_009633821.1:0-19416 GCF_000690535.1 Cariama cristata
CTCTCGCTTCTCAAAAGCTCTCTGTGAAGGTCACGTTCGAGACGCCTTCAAAGGTACTAGGCTGAACCGGGTGTTCGGAAAGGAAACCCTTGAAGCCTGGGGAGAGAGGGGCTCTGTTCCAGGGTGTTCTGCGGTGCGGGTTGCTCCTACCAGTCTGCAGCTTGGGCACCTGTCTGAGTCACGGAGAGACGCCAAATGCATCGCTTATCAGAAGTTCGAAGGTTAGATACAATCCCTGTAGAAAAGAAGTGGGGGAAAATGGCTTTTACGCACTACTGCTGTGTTTCTCTCTCCCCCCCCGCCCCGCAGAAAATCACTTCCTAATTCCTCCTGCACAAATTTCATTGCAGTCATGTAGAAAGCGTTAGGAGACCTCTCTTTAGATTTGACATAATATGTTAACCCATTTAATGTCATAATTTGCCTAAATCTGGAAACGTTTCCAATCCTATGCAACATGCGGACATATTTCACTCAAAGGTGATATTCAGCAAGAAGACTTTATTTGAATTTTGGTTTAGTTACAAATTCAAACATAGAATGAGTAAACATCATAAAGCCTATTTGAAAATTGAAGGTTTTCTAAGGCATTGCAAAATGTGAGTTAATCTTTTATGCACAAATGCACAGAAAGTGACTTGCTGTTTTCAGAAGGCTCTTGGAAAATGATTTGCAGGCAGTTAGTGCTAAAAGAAAGTTTGCATCTGACATGTCTGTAATTATTTAAATTCTAATGTTTCTTCAGCTGTGGGAGAATACAGAATTCTTTCGCTGAAATCTATATGCGTCTTTCCTGCTGGCTTTAGTAGGCATTTGGTAAACACTAAGACGGCAAAGATGATGACCATCTTGTGGGAGTGTGCGTCTTCTCATTATTCTCCTAAACCGGCTCCTCCCCATCTTTATAGCAGTGTTAACAGGGGGGGGAAAAAAGAGGCTTCTTGAAGAAAACTAATAAAAAGTGGCCTTAAGCAAAAATCCAAAGGGGAACATCTTCATTGGAGGCTTCAAGTGAATTTGGCAAGAGTGGCTCGGTGTTGCAGATGGGGAACCATCCAGCAGAACTCTCCTTCCAGTCCTCAGGAAATCAAATTAGCCTGACAAATGTCTGGCTGCATACTTCAAAACTAAACTCATGAATGTTCTAGCAACATCTGCTGTTACTTATGTGAATGTGACAGAAGAAAACTGAACATAATATATGCCAGTGAGCCAACAAATCTGACTTTGATCTTTCTCACTTATTCAGGACAAAAGGAGAGAAGGAAGTACAAGGTGGAAAACAATTTCTAAAATACAATTGTAAAATTCAAACGATGACTAGAAAGATCTAAAATGTCCTTTTTCAAATCATGCTATCGGTGTGCAGCAGGTCGTTTTTTCCAGGAACTCCCCTTGCTCAGAACAGTTGGCCGTTCAGTGAGGAACAGGAGCTGATTTTCTAAGTTGACGTGTTGCAATTTGTGAAGGGAGTGAACTCCAGATATCAGAGGCTTTACAGTCATTTCAACGAACCAGAGAGAGGCAAATCCTAACATCAAATGTAGTCATGGAAGCTACTTCTTAGCAAGAATAATTAATAATTAAAGGCATATTTTCACAATTTGAAGGGAAAATATGCATAATATAAATTCTGCCTAATGAGTCATTTTGATCAAGGAAGCACAATACTGCATCTTTTAAAGGAAAAAAAATGTGCTTTGAACCCATAATGCTTGTAAAAGAGTATCTTTGAGAATCCTTTACGTACATTAAGGCTATTGAGGCTGCCATCACATTTGCACACCCCTTGGCAGACTGTCACATCCCTGTATTCATTTTCAACTTCATTCTTTCCCACGTGTGGAATAATTGTTGACTGCAATTTTAAGAACAAGTGTGCAGATGCATACTCATCTCAGCCATGGATATGCCATCCCTTGCATACCAACCTCAGTGTTGCTTATATTGTTGCTTTTTTCTCTGCTAATGGTAACAATTATGGGTAAAAGCATTTTAGTAATGATGAAGTGGTAAGAGCAAGCATTTGGAATATTTGATTCTAGCTCTGCTATGAAGTTACTATTAATTTAGGTTTTAAACACATCATAGAGGAACTGAAGGAACAGTCTAACTACGGACCTGTGTTTTTACATGAGATACAAAGCAGGTCAATGAATTCTCTCTTGCGCATGCTAAACAAGCTTGTGTATAGCTACTAGTTATTGCCTTTAGGTGCGGAGTCCTACGCCCGTAATGTTATAGGCAGTACAGAAGTACAGAAAGGTCTTTTTAAACAAGATGAACTCGATATTCTGTGGTCTAGCTCTTAACCTGCTATGCTGCAGAGGACTAACGTAAATGCCTCGCATCACTGAGTTGTGCCCTGCTCCCTAAAATGACCGTACAGCACTTCCACAGATCTTCATGGCTTTTGAGGGGAGAAGAAGAATCAGTCTGTGTGCAGCTCCCACATTTTCCCATGGAGTTGGTGGAAAGTACAGGGAATGTTGATGTTAAGTTCAAGAACTAAATCTATTTCTCTTGTATGCCAATAATGACAATCAGTTTAAGAACGCAGAGCGAGTCAGAAAAGTATCGTTTTGTAGCTTCACCTGCTTATGTACACTTCTGTAACATTCTAGTTTGAGTTTGTCAGAGTCTGGACTATGGTTTGGGTATGAAGAGCTATGAAGAACAAACCTCTTTACTCCCCTTCATAGATCGTTATAATTATTGACAGATAAGTTTTGAATCCAGTATTTTTAGTACGACAGTGAGGTTTCAGAGACTAGGTTGAACTTCCATTTTTCTTAGTTCAACAATCTTGTTTTGATTTGCTCATTGAACAAGTCAGATACAGAAGTTTTCAATGAAAGACAGCTGTGAAAGGTATAGTGATGTGTTTCTGCAGAATAATGTACTGGACCACAGCCATACTTCAAATGCTAGCATTTACAGTGTGGCTTTCAAGGAAGCAGATGTAGCTCTGTACCTGGGTATACTGTTGCCCCCTCCATGTGTGGACCTTTCCTGGCAGGCTCTCCACCCCAAAATTTGGAAGACAGATCAACAGAGTGTTTGTGCTTGTAGTAGGGTTTCTTTGCTGCTGCATGCGGGCCTTGCAACAGTTCTGACGGGAGGTTCCCAAAGTCGGCACGATCTTTAGCTTTATGATAGCCAGGAGGAGTCAGGGGTTTTGGTAGCATCCTGGTTGCCACCCATGCTTACAGGAGGAGCAGCAATATGGAATTGGAGAAAATCTTGATTAAAATTTCTGGGATTTTCTTCAACCTTTTTTCTCCAGTGGCTCCAGAATGATGGTGATCTTCTTTGTGATACGCAAGCATTGGTCCTGGCAGGGATGGGTGCTGTGTTCTGTGGAAAATGTTGGATTGCAGAATAGTCCTAGGATAACAGACATTTCTGTGAAAGACCAATTAATGTATTATTTCTAGTATTATCAGAAAAAGGTAAGAAAGAATAAAGTTACCTTTAAGTGCTTCTAGTTTTTAAAGACTTTTAGCAGGCAACTTGCAACTTAATACTTGGGAAAATTAGCCTCTTAAGGAGAACATACTTGCATAGTTTCCAAAACCATCTTACATGTGGGCTGCAGTAAGCAAGGGCCAGAGTCTCAAAGGTAATTAGGTGTTTCAGTGGAGAAAGTATATATGAAGAAAGCCAGAGGGAATGTAATGGTGTTAATAGACCTACATAGATCTTTTGGAAGGCTTTAAGACTCTTTGGAAATATTCTGCTTTGCCAGCGTGGTTTTTCACTTAAATAGGCCAAATAGTAAGAGCAGAAAAATTAAAGGAAGTGATCACTGCCAGTAGGTTGGAGCTGACCACCAGATAAAAGGTCAGGGTGGTTGAAGTAACTTAAATGAGACTAGAGGTGACGTGTTGGCATGTGGGCTAAGCAGCCCTTGGAGCAGTTTTGTGATGCTGATTGATAGGAGTTTGTGTGTGTGCGTGTGTGATCACCTGAGGATTTTTTGAGCATACTGACTGTGGGTTTATGCTCTGGTCTGCATTTAAGCTCTATTTTAAGAGTTGGTCAAGCACAGAACCATCTGAAGATTTGAAAGGTTCTTACTGCAGAAAAATGACATGATTAGCCTTGGGATGAATTTCCTAATTTTCCTTTGGTCCTGATTAGAAAGGCTTTTGATTTCATGATCATGAGGTCTTCTGTTGATAGGCAGATGGGTAAGAACTCATTATCTTCTTTAATACATATCTATAATGCTGTACCAACTGATTAACGTAGCACTGGCATGTGTGTACACACGGTGTGTATGTATATGTAGTACTCCTAAGCCACACACGGATTTTGAATACTGATCTCAACACTTGCTCCCCTCCAGAATATTGTTTCAAAGACAGACACCTGTGGAAATGTGGCTAAATAAAAACTTTTCTGGAAAGTATAACAAAAGGAACAAAAATCAAAATGACAGGCCTGGTATGTGCCTTTCTTTGACATGTATTTCTGGGTGAATCAAGGTTTATTTGTTTTTTTATGGCTGCCATGGAGGCTATCTGCTTTGCCTTTTTTCCCAGCCAGCGGTGTTGAGCCTCAGAGTTTGTTGCTGTTATCTTCCCAGACTCTCTAAGCCTTCTCAACTTAGTAATGTATTATTTTGGCTGGCAGTCTGCAGAAGGCCAGTATTCTCAGGAGGAGAGCTTTAAGGGAAAACAGATATTCATCTTGATATTGCCAGTTGAATAAAAATGATTAAGAGAACAAACTGTTGAATCTGAAGATACATCCCCTGACTGCAATTCATTCTTTCTTGTGGCTTCTCAACATCTTGGTTGTGGCCCTTTTTTATCTGAGATTTACTGTTTTTCTGAATAATATAGAAGCGAGTTATACAGTTAGCTTGAAATGGCTCAGAACTTATCAATATAAATGTTTTCTTCTTTCAAGAAGATCAGCAAAATCCAACACCTTCTGCCTTTTCAGTTGTCTACAAGTTGGGCTTAGCAAGTCATCAGCTCTCACTGAACTCCTAATGGAGAGAGTGAGCCAGCTCCACAGGGTGATCCATCCTGACTATTAACCCAAATCAAGACAATATCTTCTGCTGGACTTCTTTTCCCTGCTTTGTGATCTCATGTAATCTCTTTTCCTTCTCTGGCCAGCAGCGGGGTGAGGGCTTTCATAGACGCCTGTAATGTTGGGCGTACTGTGGAATCAAATAAGGATGTTAGAAATATATAATTTGTTCTTGTTTGGTTTCACAGCATTTTAGTGATCTTACAGCTGGTGGGAGAAGTAACACTAGCCATTAATTTTCTCATTTAATGTGACCACTTTGTTCTAGACTGGTTGGTAGGGGAAGAAGCCAATAATGAAATAAGAAATACTGTCAGGAAAAATAAAGACAGATCAGAATGACTTCATTGAATGGATGGCCTGTGATGTAGTGAAATCAAATTCCTCTGTATCAAATAAAAGCAATGCTCTGTGAAAGTACTTCATAGATAGCTCTGTCTCAGGAATTTTCTCCGCTCATGTTTCTCACTGTCCTATTTTTGGTTCTTTTGCATTCACTTTTCACTTGTGCGTGATTTCACTCAACAAGCGGGGAAAAAAAATAAACAGGGGAAGAAAAGTTTCTGTTTAATGTAATATCACTAATAATTATTTATTTCAAAGACAAAAATAGGAAATCTTTTGCTTTGTGGTAAGATTTTCCATCTCAATTTCTGGAGCTCCTTGAAATCGCCCAGCCTTTCCTTATGGTTTTGATGGGACAGAAGTTGAATTTCTCCATATCAAAGGAAAACCAAGCAGAGCAAAGAAAACCTGTGGGCAGTAGGTACATTAAAAAAAAAATTCCATCAGTCCTTGGATATCTTTGATGCTTAGAGGCCAAGTGAGGAAGCCACATTCCTTTCTCTTGGAGGGCATTCTGAATACGAGCATGGCACAGTGGGTTGCTTTTTCAGGCGTCCTTCTGGCTCAGTAAGAGACTCTAGTACCAGAGTACACAGAAGAATAGGAAGGCATCCTTCGTGGGCTACCACCTGCAACAGAGAGCTGGGACTAATGTGCTAAGTGTCAATATGCTCACAACACTTAATGAGTTTCCACTGCCCAGGCAGCTGTCAGACAGTTGGAGAAGTGTTGGTCTCCATCACTTCTTGGAATGGGCAACATCTGATCCTTGATGTTGCTGAAATGCTGTCTGCTATTCTTTTCCTTTTCTTTTAAGTTGTCCACAACTTTGTGTCGGTATGTGTTCTCCTTGCATTCTTGATCTGCCAGCCGTTACTGTTGCAATTATTGCTCTGCTGTCAGCACGATTACCTTTCTTATCTTACATTACTTTAGCTCATATACTTCTCTTGCCTTAGCAACAATTTTCTTAGCAGAACTGAGCCAAGGTTGCAATGTGCCTAACCAGACCTTCAGTCACAAACAGCCTCTTACCCAATGGCTACATGAATGTGTTAAAAAGGGACTGAAGTGGGGAGGAAAAAAGCAGGCTCAGTGGCAGCAAGATGCCAGACATAGTGGAAAAAGCTTTCATTATAATCAAATTGTGCTAGGCACTGTGGATGTGTAAGGAAGTCCAGCATTCAATTTAGTGAGGGCATGGGGAGCAGGACACCCAGAGAGGTGAAGATTACATATACTCAGCTGATTACCAATATGTTTCGTCTTTGGAAAATACACACAGGTAGCATTCTTCACTGAAAAATTGGTTTTGAGGGCAACAAATGCAGATTTATGGCTTGTCAGCATTTAATAATATTTGTTATTTTGTTGTATTTGCGGAATTGTTCATATCAGAAGAATAAGAAGCCTGAAAACTATGATGCCACATTTTAATACTGTGAACTGAAATACCTTTTGAGCTAATTTTTCATTTAAAATGTTCTTAGCTTTCATTTTATGAAAGCATAAACAAAAAAAAATTAAAGCGTAATATTCAAGTATTTTTTCCAGTTATCACTGCTGCCAGCAACTTCAAAACCGAGCTGCACAGGATCACTGCTGCCTTCTGCCTCGGCACCTCATCAGCAACACCAGCATCTGAACCAAGTGCAGTACTCGGAAAGCATACGCCATTTCCTTACTATGAGGAAGCCTTCTGTTTCAGACTCTGTGCACTTTCATTTGTATATAAACATATTGTTATCTTTTTCTTTATGTCCCAGTACACAGATACACACCCGCAACTGGAAACCAAAGCGATGTAAATACATCTGTTCCAGCAGCAACGCAGGAAAGATTAGGTCTGATGAGCAGGAAGCACTTGAAATACATGGTGTTAGACCACTAAATATCTCCACAACATGTTGTTCAGAGTCCTGAACGTGGAGGAAGAAAGCCCAGAAGGGCTCCTGGGGCTGCCATCAGCAGGTCTCTGGGAAATGCTGCAGGATGCCCAGCTTCAGGCACCCTCGTCAGGACTTTGAGGCATCCATTGGCCTCTCTCGCCTATGAGCTACTCCTGTTGAAAGATCTGGGCAGCAGGAGTATCGAGGCTGTCCATGGTGGAATTAGAGATGCTTTGATTCTTTATAGCTAGAGCTACTATCAAACAAACAGTAAACCAGCAATGTTAAACCATCAAATCGTACCCTTTCAAAGTGAATAGTGGTACTTCCACTGAATCCCTAAGACATCAGTTAAGTAAGCTTTTGGGTCAGTGCAAGAGCTAAGGTAGTAGCTGGAGACAAATTTTTCAGTAGTGCAGTGGCATAGAATAATATATGGAACAGCCTATCCTGAAGGTAAAAGTTAGAAAAAATTCTGTAACTCTTTTCAGTTCTGCAGTTTGCAGTGATTCTGTAGGTGATTTTATGCTAAGGGGTTATCTTTTAGCTAATAACAGCCTTTTCCAGCCTCGAGCCCAGATGAAACAGGCTGGAGCAGGGCATACAGAGCCCAGTGATGGAGTTCTGATCTGTCTAATATTTAGTTGGCATGTGTCAGGCATGTCAGCTGCCTTTTGAAGTGTAAGCACATTGTTACAGGCTGGTGTGGAACCAGTCTAGCTTAGCGTCCTGTCTTCGGCAGTGTTCAACAGGAGGGGGTGTAAGAGTAGAGAAAACGTTTAGGGGGCACTTCCCTGGAGTAGGCTCCCTGTAACTGTTTGTGCCTCAAAGGGCTTCTGGGATTTGAGAGACTCCCCTTCCATTTGTCAATTTAGTTTGTCCAGTCTCCCTTTTACTGTCCATAGGATCCTGTGGCAGAGTTCTGTGGCTCACCCACACGTTGTGTGAAGAATCAACTCCATTTGGTTCTTCTGAATCTCTTGCTTGCAGCTTTGCTGGATGCCACCTGCTTCTAGTACTGGAAAGTACAGTAAAAAAACCCCAAGCAACCCAAAGCAACACCCTATTCCCCCTTTCCCTGCCATTCATGGCTGTATAGGGCTTTGTTGTCTCTTTCTCAGTCGTCTTTCTCTGGCTGAAGAATCCTAATTTATTAGTTATTGTTTTCACAGAAGCCATTGCAAAACTTGTTCATCCTCTCATCTCCAGGTATTGAAACAGGTTTAGTTCATACTGAGTTTCATATGGCTCTACCTGCTGATGGACGACTTCTGTGTAAAGTTCCAGAAATTCCAGATAGGGCTTCTGCATGTCCTGTTCATTGTTTCTTTTGGAATTAAACTCTCCTTACTTTTTTTTTAAAAAATAATTGTGTGCATCATTGTACAGTATATCAAGCGTATATCAAATATGCCCAACTTCTTAATTTTCTTTTAATTTAATGACTGGAATTTACTGAGACTATTCCATGGATTCATTACACTGGAAATAGAGTTAAGGCTTGTCTTTATTGCTGTCTGCTTTACACTGGTTTAAAATGAATCATCCTGTGCCACAATAGCATTTGACAGTTGTAAAGAATCACAGATCTTGCTCTGAGCCAGAATTTATTTTTTAAAAAACCCAAACCAACACAATGTTATTTCAAGAGCTTTTTTTGTTGGTCTTTCTTTTCTGTACCCCTATAGGCCTTCTACCTAGAAATGTCCACACTGTTTTAAGAAGCACTATCTGTAGGCCTAACCTGGTTCTGCAAATTCTGTCCTGGGCAAGGCTTATTTAAAATGGAGAGATTTGGGCCTATGAACAGGGAATTACTTAAGTTTGCTTGTGTGATTGTCATGTTAACTCTCAGTTGAGGTTGATTCTGTACCCCAAGCTACATACAGGCATTAAGGTAAAACACCCAGACTACCCCATTTCTTCACACATACCCCAGCAGACACTATGGCGAGCCTAAAGTGCACAAAATATGATAAAAAGTGTGACCTACTAGCTGCAGAAGAGCTGTGTGGCAACTGTAATTTCAGTATTGGATGATCAAGATCATTGGAGAAGATGGACAATTGAGCTACAATTTAATGTGTCTCAGATGTATACTCTGAAGTGTGTTTGCTATTGTACACTATCACCTACCCAAAATAATAAGATGTAAGACACATAAATAGTACAGACTAATTCTAAAGGCTAATTCTCTTGGCTTTTTTCCTTTCATGTCTAAAAGCTTCTCTTCTTAATACTTGGAAATGGTTGGTTGAAAATTCCCCAAATGTGATTCTGCTCACAAAGAGCCAATTCTTCAACTTTTGTTTACCTTGATTTGCAAGTTTCAAAAAAATGTAACTCTTTTTGAGAGATGGGATTGAAAGAGGAAATTATTATAGATTCTTAAGGGTTAGAGACCTGGGGAATTTTAACAAGAGCTTAAAACTTTATTGGCCTGAAACAAATACCGTCCAAGAGGTACAATCCTGTTAGCTCCACTTAGTAGGAATTAGTAATTCGGTAAGAGAATATGTCAAAAGCAATGGAAGAAATTGCTACTGAATAAGAAGAGGGAAGAAATTGCTAGTGCCCTCCAACAATGCACGTGCATTTTAGGATTATGGTGAATGCTCTCAGTCAGCCCTGCTGGTGTCACCGGCCATTACGGTTTTCACAAACAATTATTTCGGGAAAGCAAAAGTACTATTTCGAGAGCTGCGGTTCCAGCATTGCACAGCGTAAGGGCTGGTTGTGCCTGTCAAAAGCACCAAGGCCCTTAGTTAGTCTCCATCCCTGGAAGGTATAGTCTGGTCTTTGGAGATGATGTTCCTCCAGAGGATCAGCACATCTCCGCATGCGCTCTGTTGTAAAGCAGACTCTGATAAAACATGCTAACCCAACATGAAATCCATATCTGTTAAAACAAGTCATGTGTTCAGTACCTGAAAAAAACAAGAATTGCTCATAGTAAAAGGAAGTGCAGCTTCTGGGCATCAGGATGGGAAACTTCTGTTGTTTGTGTTTACACTTGTTTGAGTGTTTGCTCTTAATCAACACTTGAAAGAAGAAATTGATTTACAAAACAGAATTTCAGATGAGGTAATTAAACAAAAAGCTAAAATAAGAATAAACAAAAGGAGTGGATCCTTTAAAGCACCAGTAGGATGAACAGGAAAATAAGAGAATACAATTAACTAAAGTACTCATCAAAGAAGTGTTTGATTCACTTTAGGATCAAAGAACATCTAAGGAGGCTCCATTAAAGCTAAATTATATTGACTTGTTTCTGTGGGATTACTATACTAATGCAAAAAGAATGAACAGTTATGCTCATGAGTTAAACTTAATTTCATTGTTTTGAAGTATGTATAAGATACATGCCACAGACAGAAATTATTATTAACATTTAAATGAGCTTGTAAACGCTTACATGCACCCATACAAATTGCCTGCTATGTTGAGCTTTATAGTCTATATACTGAGCAGGTACTGGATGGTTTCTTTTTCAGTATACATTTCCAGGCCAAGAAAAAAAAAAAACACCTCTGCTGTCCTCTGTTTGCTTAAATCTGTAGCTTTCTTAAAGTATTCTTGTACTAGGTCCGATTAAATTTATTCTTCAGAAAACCCACAAGGGAAAGGTAATGTCACTTGGTTTGCTGAACCTCTCTGCTGGCTCTCAAGCATGCTATAACCTCCTGGAACTTTTCTCCGAGGACTGTGCACATTGATGTCCGTCTTAAAGACCCATTTCTGTCATGCTGCCTACATTGAATTGAATTAACTTACATCCTCCTTCTCTTCTCCTTCCCTTAACCAATATCTGATTCTCTATTGCCTTCAGATTTTTGAGCATTTTGAAATGGGGACTGTCCTTGAGGTTTCTGGAAGGCACGTGGGACAGAGTGTGTGCACAGGAATTAAATTGAAAGAGTTCGTGTTTGACCAATTCCTAAGCAGGTGTCAAGGATTTAATAAAGTGAGGAGCTCTACTCAGTGTAACAAATCATTTTCTTGCTGTCTCTTGAGGCGCATGGTGTCTGTTCCTTTGCTTCTGCCATAGCACGGATTATCACAAACAAGAAAGAAAACTGTGGCAAGCACTCCAGAGCTGCTTGTTTTGTGCTCTGTGTGCTCAGTGGTTGAATCCAAGGTGTAGAAAGGATCCGAAGAGAGAATTTAGATCACAGCTCTTTCTGGCAGGTAGCTAGCTAACCTGTCTGTCTGTCTATCTCTCCAATGGAGGCTCAGCAGAATATTCGATCAGTTTGTTTTGGTCTATCCAAACCACCAGAAAGATGTCCTAATAACTAACTGAAATCCAAAGCAATTTACAACTGTTTCTTCTGTCCTGTTCGTAAGAATAGCACAGGGAATTGTGATCCCATTAGAACCAAAGCCTGCACTCCACAAAGACAGGAGTACTCTGCAGTCTCTACTCGCTCGCCTGCCAGGGTGAGGTCGTATGTAGAACCAGCTGGTAATGCTACTGTCCAACTCCTAGTCTGCACTTAGATTTGAAAGTGATGACTGGACTTAAACACTGTATTTTACCTGAGCTCTTCTATTCAGTGGATTTAGAACTATTCCGTATTTAAATCAACACTTCATAAAACAGAGAAGTCTGAGCTAAGGCTCAGACTTCTGAGTTAGGTTATTACTTGTAATTCTTTTCTGCTAAATTCACTTTCAAAGTTCAGTTGTGTTTTGGAGGGGCTTGGGGTGGGTTGTTTGGGGTTTTTTTCCCGGTTGGATCTAAGGAAAATCTTTATACCAATCAGATCTTTTCATCAGTGGAACAAGTTGCTAAGGGAGGTGGTGCAGCCCCCATGCTTGGAGCTTTTCAAGACCAGAGTGCATAAAGTGGTGAGTACCAATGTTTAACCTCATGCAGCTGACCCTGCCGTGAGCAGGAGGGTGGACTAGAAACCTTCTGAAGTCCTTTCTGAGCTGAGTTATCCTATGCTCCCATGACTCTTATCAAGCTTATCAGCTGAGAGAGGTTTTTTCCTCCCTCTGATGATACAGAGATAAAAGATATACACCCTCCACCCACCCCCCGAAGTATGTAGAAACCTATTGTTACAGTGTAATATATGCTCTGGTTACCAAATTCGCATGCAGTCTCTTCGGTGCAAGACAAATTTCAGTATACTCAACATCAAGAGAGGCATTTACAATGAAATTATTGCTGTGAAGTGCTTATGAACGGAAAGCACAGGGCTGGAGGGGTTCACCTGTCCTTACAAGCCTTGTTTCCTGCCAGTTTAAACCCATCTGTCCTTTGCCAGCACTATGCTTGAACTTCTTTCCCCGTCCCACTGTGTATATCGAATATAGCTGTATTTCTTTGCAGCTGGCATTTTGCTGGGTTAATCCAGAAATTCTTTTAGCACATTAAATTCTCTTCTTGGGGGAGAGCCTCTAATCACCCTCCTGCCTGCTCTGGGTCTGGTCCTGACTTAGATCCGGGAAGCAGCTTTGCAGCTGTGCTCTAGAGAAGGTCTCACCACTGTGCTCTGTTTTCTTGTAATTTCCAGGTGCTAAGCTCCCAGCATTTCACAAGAGTTCCTGTGATTAGTCAACAAATGCCCGACTTTGCATTTTATATTATTCTCTCTCTTTCTCCTTCTTTCCTCTTGGCCAGTTCCTTACGTGTTTCACAGATTTACCTAATCTCTGTATTATTGGGTTTAGGTATTTTTTCCACAATGGTATTATTTTGAATGTTTCATAGAAGTCAACATCGATTAGGTCTATTGCGTTTCCTTTGCCTTGATTGCAAGCCAAAACAATACAGAGCTGCCGTACCGCAGCAAAATGCCTGTTCAGTTTGGTACAGCCTATCACGCTGAATGTCACTGTTCTTTTTACCTTCATGTTTTCAATTATGCTTTCCTACAGAATGTGTTCAAGAGCCTTGAGTATCATTGAGATAAAACTAATGGATCTGCTGTTGCTTGGCTCACCTTTTGCCCTCTCTCTGAAGTATAAGTATGATTTCAGCTCCTTTTTTGGTCAGGCAGTGCGTCACCTCCATTTGATAGAGGCCTGTCCTATTTCACTTGCACTTCATCTCTGTATGCTTTCATATGTTCGGGAATGGAGACTATCTGGTCCTCACAGTGTAAGCACATTAAATCCTTTGATCTGTGTTTCTTTTTTGACAGTGGCAACTTCCATTTCAGTACTTTATTCCCATTAGACAGTGTGGGTTTTGCCTTAGACTCTTCATTTCTTTCCTTATTGAAAGCCAAAGAAAAGTATTCATTCTAAAAAAAAAAAATTCTAAAAAAAAAATCTTAAATCCATTCTTATAGCATCTTAATGTATTTGCTTTTTTATGTTCTGTATTATAGGACTGAAGACATTTGTTACTATGTAGAAAACATTTGATTTAGGGCTGTTCTTTAGGGCTTAGATGTTTACCTCTAAGATGTAGCTTTCTCATGCTGCCTATTTTCCTTCCAGTGTGTATCTAATATCTCTTTAGGGATGATTATCATCCATTTAGGGCTGGAGGCCTTCTGAAGAAGTTCTTTCCTTTTCTTTAGGAAAAAGTTTTAGATTATTTTGAATTTCTGAGTTAGTTTAAGTCCTGAGGCTCTTCAGTTCATTTCAGGTACTAGTGATCTTAATTTTTCAGGTTTTTGTTTTTGTTGTGTTTCTTTTTTATTTTATTTTTTTAATTGAAGGCCTTTGTTTACAGTCTGTTTGTATTTATCCTTTAACTGGCCATAAGTGGAACCAACTGGTGATCTCCTCAGCTATTTTCCATAGTGGGTGATAACATTAATAAATGAAAATGTAACAAAGATCATATTGATTGTTATTGGCTTAATATGTGTTTCAGTGTGCCTATATATAGTGTGTAGTACTTTGTTGTATCTATGCATTATGTAATCTATATTTTGTTGTGTCAAAGCCTGTGAATTATCTAAGGAAATAATGAGGCCCTACCACTAGCCCAGGAAATAACCAGACCCTACGGTTATTATGGACCTATTTCTCCAGCATAAACCAGGGAAGCTGCTGCCTCCTATAGCAATGCGAGAGTCCATTGCTGGTTTACAGCAAGACCTGACAAGCACAACAGCTACTCCTTCCCCTGAGCAATATGTCTGCAATACGCGGTATTATCCACTTGGTAAAGCAACAGGCACTCAGGAGCAACGCAGCAGCAGGGCACTGCTCTCTGGTTGCTTTAGACTGTTTCGGAATGTGTCTCTTGAGTAACATTAGTGACCTCTGCCTGTATCCTGTGAGATTTATAGTGGTCTTCTGGGAGAGTGTCTCTTACCATCCAGTGTTGTTCTGTCTGTTTTCATATTTATTTCTTCACAGTTTATCCAGTAATAGACTTAAAATGCTACAGCCCACCGACACCTTTATTTCTACTCTTTCCTCCTTTCTGTTCTTACATCCCCATCATGATAGCCATCATCTTTCTGTTTTCTGTTTTCCCATCCTATACATTTTTTCTAGTTTCTCTGTTCTGCTCCTGAAGTACACTGCCTTGGTTTACAAAAATTACAGTTTTCTCCAGCCTTGCCCAATGCATTAACTAAAATGAGTCTAGATCCTGGAGTAATCTCATTGTCCATCTCCCTTTTACTTTGATCTCTATTAATGCTTTCTCTCTCTTTTCCCTTGTCCTTTGGTGTTCATATTCTGTATATTCTTGTATTACCTGAGTTTCTTCTTCCTTTAAAAAGAACTTTAAAAAATCACCCACATAATTTATAGATTAATGTTGTTTTTTTCCACTCTGCCAGCTCTGATTTTGGAGGAGTGAGAGACTGGCTGTCGTGCAGAATCTGCGAGCCAGAGTCCTCTTTCCTGCCTGGACATCTCAGAAGGTGCCTTGCAGAAACAGCGAGCTATCTGTTGATCTGTGATAGCTTGAGGCCAAGTTTCTCCCTCTCTGCGGACCAGAATAATGTCACTGAAAATCATCAGATTCCTTTTTCTGTCCATGAGATCGTATTTACCCTCCACTTTTTCTTGGTCAAAGGATGTTTTCAATTCTTGAATTACCTGCTGTCATCCATGTTCTTTTATATCTGTCGTATTCTGAATACATCTTTTGCCTCCAGCTGCATCTAAACTCCTCTGATCCTTTCTTCTGTGAGCATCGTCAAGCTGCATTTCACGGAGAAATATATATCCAACTCTCTTGAATTTTTATTAAAAGGCAATTTGATGGGACAGTATTTAAAAAGGTACTTAATATTGGTCTGTGTATTTATTTGAAGGAGTTATATCTACATTTATTTCTATTGCCTTATAAAATCCAGGGTTTGTGAGAGCGTCAAAGGAATGAGAAAGCAGAGAACACTCAATTAAAAAAGAACTAAATCCCTCTGGTAACAACTTGTAGCTATTTTTCAGCTATTTGTAAGTATTGCTTTTTTATAGCTGTGAAGATCATATTTCAACAAAGTACTGAAGTAGGGTTTTACAGAAGTGTTTCTGTACTCTCTGACTTTGTTATTAGGTTATGCCATTTTAGATGACAATTCAGCAAAATATTTAATATTCTACCCTTAAATATTATGCATGTGCTTAAATACTTCCTTGGATTGAGTGCTTGAGGGAGAAGTTCCTCCTCTTTACTTAGCCAAGGCCCCAAAACTTATTACTGTGGAGGAGGTTATCACCACTGAGCAAGTTGTGGCTTCCCAGCTAGCGACAGAAATGAGATTGGAAGATACAAGCCACTGTGCAAAACCCCGTGTTGGGTTCCCTTTTACGTGTTAGCTTAGGCTCTGCATCAAATGCCAGAAACCTTAAATCTTGGCGCATCCGGAATTTGCAAGATGAGAACATGGAACAGAAATGTCTCTCTACCACTGTATGTATGAGGTTGTTCCTGTCAGGTGAACAAGGAGAGAACACGGTCCTGATCCTTCAGGTTCCAGCAAGAGTGCAGTGCACCCAGAAGGGTGTGAGGAGGGAGATCAGGGTGGTCAGAGGGCAGGACAGCTTCCAAACAAATGAGGAACCAGACAGAGCAGGACTCTGCAGTGTTGCAACTTGACCTTCTGGTGCACATCTCCTCCAGTCTGTCCCCAGGTTTGCATCTTCAGATGTTGAAAGTCTTGACTTGACATTCGAGTCTGTGGAGCTGTAGCCAACATCAAGCACTTGAAAGTCTGACCCAAGATGTTCACATTTGTGGGAAAACATTAAAGTGAAGATTGATTTAAGGAACTAATTTGAATACTAGACAAGGTTTAATTATGTCATTTCCTTTCCTCTAATTACAATAGCTAAGGTACTTTTTTCATTAAAAAAATACTGTGCATGCAGGTATACTGCATCAGCCAGAAATGAAACTGCAGGTGAAGCATTCACAGTTCAGGAAATTATCCTACAGTTAGTGGTGCAGTCCTCTCTGTTCTTCCTTATTCTGTATTCTGTCTGCACTGCACCTCTTTCACACTGCTTCTTTCCCTGTGATCATGCTGCCTCCAATCTGAGGCAAGAGAGGAACCACATGGTAGATCAGTTGGAGAGTTTGTCCAAGAATTTTGCACGTAAGGATAACTGCGCTGCATCTTGTTTTTTCCACCGAGAACTTCCTGTGTTATTCCATCTTAAGTTCATATTAAAATACCATTAATGCTCTGCAGCGTAGTTTCTTACCCTCCCCTCCTTACTGCAGACTCCTGTCCCTTCCAGCACTCTATTAAGCAGCATGACAAACATCTGTCACATGTTGACTCTTTTGTCTTCTCTGCAGGAGGAGGAGGAGTGTTTGCAAAGGAGTAGTTTATTTTAGATTTATCTTGATCCATACCTACATGTCTCTGCACAGAAAGAGGCAGAAGTACTCACGGCTTGCTAAGCATTTGTTAAAGGCCGTGGAATCAACTCAAACATGCCTGCTATTTAGGTTGGAAAGTGATGATGTTTGATACGTTCTGTAGTTTCTGTGGGAGCTCATTGTGTAGTGTTACGTTACTTCGTGAAAAAGCTATGACAAGAGTGAGCAAAAATGAAACAAAAATCCTTATGCCCTGTCTGCCGTATGAGAGACAGTAATCAGGGTCACTACTTTAACCTCTTAACAATTCTGTATTTTATTTTGTTGGCCATTTCATCACTTTTTCATCAGTGCTGGGAATATAAGAGGAAGAACAAGAAGGACCATTCAGTAAAATTATAGAACATAGAAAAGGTCAAGGGAATATTGTTTATTGTTATCTTTCAGAGAACATATGAGGCTATAAAATTGCAGTGCCTCATTCTTGTGACAAAGATTGTAACAAGGACAGAAAGGCCCGCATAAATCCAGTCTTTTGACAATGACTACACGAATGGGAAATAGCACAATTTAATCCATTGTTGTTACAGCTTTTGGATTGTAATCAGTTGGTTAACACCCATGAAGTTTTAGATGACTTAGTTTCCTTCAAGTGACCTGATAGTTGTTTTGTGACTATTTTTTGAGGCAACTTGCAAGTGAGAAAGTGTAATGTTTTGCTTATTTTACTCTAGTCAAGAGTCCAGTGAATTTATGAAGTTGAAAACTGCAGGATGTGTCTGAACTTGTCCAGGTCCGTTATTTACTCTTAGCTCACAGAAGGAGCATTTCCCATACTTCATTTCTATACCAACTGAAGCAGTGATACAGCGTGATTATTTCAAGAGCCATCAAGCTCAGGCTATCTGTTTTTATGGCCTCGTTGACAACCATCTCTGGATTCTTCACGTGCTATGCCAGCAGAGGTTTTGGTATTGTTAGCGATGAGCATTAGGCTGCAGAATTTGAAAAGAAAGCACAGCTGGGAGGGAATTTGGGGAAGTGTTGCTCTCTGTTATCCCTGGCTCCCTTCCCAAGGCAAGTGCTATTGATGAGTTTGGCCAATAGACTTGGAGACTAGGTGGACATTTGCTCTAACTTACTGAGGCTGCTCTTAAATTTGTACAGGATCCACCTTTCTCCATCTAAACCTTTCTCCATCTAATTTAACTGTCTTAAATATAGTCTCTTCAGTAGCTGTTTGGATATCTTCGATGGCTGCTGAATGCAAACCGGCACCTACGAAGGTGCATGGCAGATACCTCGTAGTTAGTCCCTGTGATTATACAGGAATCTTAAAAAGTAGATGTTTGTCTTTTAGATGGCTACGTTTAGGTGAGATGAGCACTAATACAAAGGATGTAATTCATGTCCTACTTCTTAACTTTGTAAGGACTTCGACTCACTATTGCTTGCTGTAAATTCCAAGTTCAGTTTGGACTAAATCCATTTTGTCTGATATCTTGAAGAATGAATTAGAGCACTCCCCTTCTTAGTAAATCTCATTGTCCGTAATGAGAAAAATATCCTGTTATTCTAATACTCCATCTATGAATCTTGAAGTCTCCAAAATTTTGATTTGGTATATAGGAAGATGGTAGACTGTTGTTCAGTAGTAGAAGTAGCACAACAGGAGCTGGAAATCTGAGTCTTAGATGAAGATTCTGTTTTAAACACACTGAATTAAATGTTACTATATAACCCAGAGAGTTTCAGAACATGTATAAAGTAACAATCAGATACAGACTGGCAGACTGGAAAGCATAAGAATGAGATAATAAGCCAGTTAGCAACAGTCAAACTGCTTAACGATTACCCTGTGAGATTTTTGTTTGGTGAGTGCTGAATAAAAAGCAATTTTAGAGACAGTTGTGGAGGAGGAGGAGAACTTGGCTTTGGAGGAGCTTATTTGGGAGCTCTTCTTCTGTAACACAGAGCATATGGGGAGGTCAAAGTCTTCACTTGAAGTCATGACAAGTGAGCAATGGAGGACTTGTGGGCCACCCAGTGCAACCACTGACCTTCTGATGCAGAATAAGAGATGAGCGATAGGGAGCTGGAAGGGGATGGCTGCCCAACAGGGAGCCAGCCAGCAGAGGTTTTGGCAGTGAAGACAGCAGGCTTGGGCAGGATGTAATGCAGAAAGGGGTCAGGGAAGGGAAAGGATTGTGCTGAGGTTTGACACGGTCCCAGCAGCAAGTGGTGAGCGGGTCTTCTTTCTAAAGACCTTCTAGACAGACACCAAGACAGCAGGATTACATTTACCAAGGTCTGAGAAAAGACTGCGTAGTTACTGAGACATGATATAATGAGAACTTTAGCTGTGTGCACAGATAGGAATGC
>NW_009633821.1:19447-33958 GCF_000690535.1 Cariama cristata
GAATGCCGTTTTTCTTGTTCGCTTGGTGTTTCCTAGTTTGCCTCTCCTCGTCTTTTTGAATTGATTGATCTGATGTATCATCTGGCCCATTAAATTTAAGTTTTTGGTAGATTTTTGGAGCTAGATTTTTTTAAATTAATATTTCCCTGCTGCTTTGTTTTCTTAAACTACTTCTAATTCTCAGTTGGTCTGAAAAGATATTCCTGCATCTAAAATATTGTCATTCATTAGGACAATCAAGCTTTTAATTAAGATTTAAAATGAAGTTGTTTCAGAAGGAGACAGTGAAATACCGGGAATTTCTTATTTAAATCCTGTCTTTCAGATTTGTATAAATGGTAAATATTGTGCACTTGATCACTATGTACATATATTAGAAAACTGACAAATCTTTTAAAATAACCATACATATCTTTAGTATAATTCAGTATTTGCTTTAAAAATGAAATTCTAATAGCTGGCAATATAATAAAAAGGCCTATACCATCTGCTAGCTGTATATAATTATATTAAAAACATCAGTCTGTACTTGATTCAACAATTTTCAAGAGCTTGTTAACCTTTCAAACTAGATTTGTACTATCAATTATACTTAACAAGGAACTTTTTATCCATGGCTTTTATATTTCCTTAATTAGTTCCATAACTCATTTTAGGCATTTTTCTAATACAGTAATGTCATACAGTTATACAGCCCCAGCAGGATTTTCAGGGATGTCTTGTTTCATCTTCCCCCTTTTCTTTGCCCACTACCACACCGTAACACTTTTGTAATAAGGAATGTTATCACCTCCATCTCCACTCCAGTCAGCCCACACTTGCTATGTGGCTCACAGTAAATATTCATATTAAATATGTAAAGGGCCAGATTTTCTGTCTCTGAGAGTACTGGTGTGAATGGGCTCTGCGGTTACCCAGCTTCAGACTGTCATCTTGAAAGAATGGATTACCTGTATTCCATAATTATCTCTTGGAGTATCCCTGCTGTTTTTAAAAAGGTGTGAGAAAGTCTTTTTTGCCTCTGAAACTTTCAGAGAATTCTCTTCAGCCAATTGTTCTCACCTTGACCATTTAGCGGCCAGATTTAAGCACATAGTGTGTGTAATAACAGTTTCAGCACTACCTTAAAATGGTGTGATGCGCCAGCGGTGGATAGCTCTGTCTCCCTAGCATTCACAGCAAGTCAGAGATGTAATGGGATTTGCATCCAGAGGGCCTTTTCTACAAAAAAAAAAAAGAGACGTGAATTGGACATGGAAACATAGATTCTGCACCTCACCAACATCTTCAGTTATGAAAGTGGGAAGGGTCCTGTAGTTGCTGTATAGATGGTGAATGCTGTGTAGAAGGTTGCAGTCTGTTCAACAGAAGATGGGGATTAATTTTCACCCCAAATAAAGCATTGTTCTTAAGAATAAATCTCCATGAAGTTTATCGGTTTTAGGAGTGAGGTAAAAGCTCCTCTTAAGCCACTGTTATGATTTGGAAAAACAGAAATATGACCTAGCATTAGAAAATGTTTTAAAAATCAAAGTGTCCATCTATCAAAACAGAAAACCTAAATAAGACATAGTTAATCTGGATCTAAATACTTGGATATTACAATTTTGTTTCATATTGGAAAAATTCTTGTCACTCTCCAGAAAACATCTTTATGTAGCCCCCCAGTTTTTTTACACTTTGTCTTCTTATCATGATATTTTTCATGATTGTTTCCAAAGTACTTTTTAGGAAATACATATTATATGTTAGAGTACTATACTGCAATGAGCTAATGGTATCTTTCACTTACGTGCCCATCCAATTCACATTAACAGCATTGAGGTAGTTGTATCATTTATCATAGCTTAACCTTGCTCCTTAGCTCAGAGCTGTAGGATGGCAAAGGACAGGGAAGACAACTTCTTAAAATAGTCTTGACAGTTGTTTCTCCAGCCTGTCGTTAAAGGTCTCCCCGTGGGCCATATGCTAAAGTCCAGCTTGAACCTTCTTTACTGAATTTCAGCCCATGATCTCTTGTTGTATCAACCACAAGTATGGAGAACAGATTATGTATGTCTGCTTCATAGTGGCCTTTCATTTATTTGCAAATAGCGTTCCCCTTCCTAGTCTGTAGGCCAGGCAGTCCCATTTCCTTCCACCGTTTCTTGTCTGTCACATTTTCTGTGCTTTGGTTAATCTACATCTCTCTCAAAGGACGGTGCCCCAGACTGGATGCAGTGCTCCAGCTGACATCTTGATTGGAACAGAAAGGGATTACACACGTTTAGTGGACCATGCTCTTGTTACACACACAAGTCTGCATGGGGTTTTTCTTTTTCAGTATGGCACTGCTGAGTCCTGCTCCTTTTGTGCCCCACACTAATTCCCCAGAACCTGCACCCTAACTAGTTATTCCTCAGCCTGTGATGGTGAAGTCCAGAACAGCTGCCTATCCACAGAGCGATATAATTCTGCTTTCTTGCAGCTGATTTGCTAAAGGCTGTCATCCAAGTCGCTAACTATTGAATAGTGCTGGCCACAGGATGGATCCTGTAGAACTCTGCTAGAGTCATCTCTCCACTTTTATAGGGAACCATTGATAATGAACTCCCATGTGCAAGTTTTCATGCAGCTTTCCATTTTTAAAGGTATTTTGGTTCTGTCTGTGCTGTTTTCAGTCTACTGGCACTCCATTCATCTCCCAGGAGCTCTCCAGAAAGACTGGGTTAGTCTAGGCAGCCTTGCAGGTATGGCTTATTAGGCCCTACTGTTTTGAAAACTTAAAACTAGGTATGCTGTAACCCATTAAACTAGGTATGCTGTAACCCATTTTTTCCTCACAGAGACTGTGAGCTTATCCTTTTGTCATTGGTCTTCATTATGCTTCACTATCTCTAATGTTTGACAATTTTAACAACAACAACAAAACGTTTCAAAAAAAGGCTTTAAACACTTTGGCCTTCAAAATGCTGTGACCTTAAAACTGTTGAAAGATAGGTGATCCTGCCTAAGCCTGTGGCAATTCGGTGCACTAGGCTAGAGATCGTCTTGTCCTGCAGAGGTAGGTAGCTTTTATGCCCGCCAGCAATTCAGGCTAGCTGGGAGCAGGTCACGGAGCGTTGTTCCTGGCATTTCTGCTGTTCTCCATTCTTTTTCTGCCTACCTGTCATACAGGGGAATATTGGGAAAGCAGTTCCTGATGCATCCTTCAGCATCTCTGCCTGAACAACTCTTATTTGGTGGCTGCACATTTAAATAAAATTTATGAGAATATACTTAAAGGAAGAGACACATGAAACATTTTCAAGAAAATTTTAAAGGTCTACAGTGAAGTGGGGGGAAAAAAAAATTAAAAACCCTATTAATTGTTCAGTGAATGTTGCCCCTCCCTGTACTCTTATTATTTCTCTTGCTATATGGCTTTTGTGTTTTAGAAACCAATGATGTGCTTGAAGATGGAATAATACCAAGTGCATTTATTCATCTTTGTTCCACGGCATTGTTCCATAAAAAGCTGCTTCAGTTCTGGATATATCAGTAGGCTGCAGTACATTTTAAGTACTGTTTTCAGTATTTTAGGTTTGGTACCTTGCATATAGCCTTGGATAACCAGCCCATGCAGTAAGGTAATAAATTGTATGAGAGCTTATCCACACCTATTTCCAGGTATGAAACACAAGGAATGGCACCAAACTTTCAATACTGGCTGGTGCTGCTGGTGTGTCGTGTGCCAAATGAGAACTAAAGAACAAGACTGTGCCACTTCTGCATGCGGTTATCCACAGCCAAGGTAGTTTCTGTGCTGTTACCCTGAGCAGAATTGCAGCACCTTGGTTTCTTTCCTGCAGGTAAACTAGCCAGTGACAAAAAAGAATTTGAAGTTGAGGTATTCTTAGTCAAATGGATTAAGAGGGTTCCAATGTTGGTATTTCTGGGGTCAACATTTAGTCTTCAAGGGGAATTTGTGGATGTGAAATATCAGTGTAATACACAAATGCTCTTACTTCTGAAGCCAGGGGGGGCTCTGCATTAAAGTGAAAGGTTATGGAAAGAAAAACGTGCATTTTACAAATGTATTGGGATGGATAAATTGGCAAATGCCAAAGTGCCAAGGAATCAGGTTTTTTTGCTGTGCTAAAACATAAATATATGGAAAGTTTTACTAATACACTCTTCTGCTGTCTTTTTCTCCACACAGACTGTAGAGAATACATATAGTAAATGTAAAGTGGCAGTTTCTAATCATCCAGACATTTACTTTCATTGTACCTGTAAGCTTATTCTAGAGGATGGCTTACTCACAGAATAGAATCATAGAGTCATTTAGGTTGGAAAAATCCCTTAAGATCATTGGGTCTAGCTGTAAACCAAACACGGCCAAGCCTACCACTATATATATATGTATGTTAGAATAGTTATATAGTTATACATGTATAAAAAAGTTAGAATCATATAATATTAAAAAATAAATAGCATACCCAAACATTTAAACAATGTCTTAGCCTGTACTTGCTCACCATGTTTTTGGCAAGTTCTATGAAAATCACCATGAAAATGAATGACCTGCGTGATACTTAGCTTGACTTATGGCTAGGCTAAATAATGTGTAAACCTAATGGAGTTATTAAAAGCAGAAATTAAGACAAGGCTGTTTAGTACAGCAAGCGATCTCAAAAGTCCAAGTTCAGCAATGTTGACAACATATGAAAGTATATGACATTACTATTTGGTATTATGATTGTTAATTCCAATAGTTCTTTATCGTTACCTTTTTTGTTCCTCATCTAGGTAATGTCACTTGCTTCTGACAACGCCATCAATTTCACAATAGTATTTCACAGTAGAGCGTAGTTTAAGTGAAACTAAGGGGCAGCAGAGCACTGGAGACCTGCCTTAGAGGAGCCATGGGTAAAGATAAAGGCAGCGCATCCCTTATAGACAGTCTCGTGGCTGACAGGACAGAGGTCTTGGCTTGGAGGGGTATGCATCTTCTTTAGCTATTAGTACATTTCATCAGAAGCATATCCCAAAATTGGATTTTTGTTTAACTTTGTCACCTTCACTTGAATTTTATTGAATCATGTCTATAGTTAAATTAAAGCATTATTCTTGCATGGCCTTTCAGTACAAATTGATTATATTTTAAATAAAAAATAGTACTTTAACATTATAGCAGCCCTAGAAATTCCGTCATACGTAACTTTTACATAAATTTATAATTCACCGCTGCATTATTTAATGAAGTATTTTAGTACATTTAATGAACAAAAACAATCCTAGATGGCTTGTCTGGCTTAACTTCTCTCTCCGTTTTTCTCCTGCATGACTTATAATCCTGTAATTTATATGGTTTTACAACACCAATGCTAGTTTCCTAAGTGTTAAACGTAAATGTATTTAAAATAATTTAATTTAGTTGTGCCTTATAATGAGCATAAAGATATTTAAACACAATAGAAAATGTAAAAACTATTTAGTAATTTTTAGTAACTTGAAACTTGTTGCTCTGTAAGAAGGTTGGTGCTTCTGATCTAGATACCTGTTTCTGAAACAAAGAACTAAGGCAGAAGTTTTTGAGGCAGGTAGATGCATACATGCTAGTTTCAAAAAGGAAGTGGGCATCTGTGTTTATGTAAGAGCAACTGTCCAAATTTATTTCCAATAATCAATGTTGTTAGCAAATCAGATGTAGACCGCATATGAATTAAATCCAGGGCCTGTATGATAGCTGAATTATTCATAGAGTCATTAAAATGGCACCAGAATTTAGATGGAATTTTTTTGTCAATTAAATGACTAGATAAGTTTTCTTCTATTAAAAAATCAAACAATATTAAAGACATATGTGTGTATGAATACTGGATATAAATTGCATGGAAGTTTTCAGATTGCATGCTCACAGAACAGTGTAAGTTCTTCCAGAAAACACTAAGAATAACAACAGTATCTGAGATTCACGTGTGTCATGTTGTGGCCAGTGTTAGACCTTAGTTGAAAACCAAAAAAAAGCTACATATAGCTACAGCGTGTGATGGGCTACTTGTAGCTTTATTGTTGAAACTTCTGTTTTCCTATCTGCTATCCTGGATCCACGTTTCCTTGCTGAAAAGGCTTAGTGCCAGATCTTAATTAATTTAATTTACGAAGAGTGGAAGTGGTTCTGAGCCTTCAGGAGTCATCACCTGGAGAGTTAGAATTAATTATCCCATTATAGCATAGAGCCCCTTCTCCCAGGGTATGACCTTTAAAGACTCTCGCTGGAGTACCACGCTTCCTTCTAGAAGCTTATATATGAAAGGAGTAAGGTCAGAAGCTAAACCAAGTGCTTGCTTGAGAGAGGCCATTTGTAGCTTCTTACCTGAAGAGGATGGTCTGAGCTCGTGTTTGCTTACTTGCCCTTCAGATGCCAATGCAAGGTAATAAATCTGCTGTCGCTGAACCTAAAGAGGAACAAATAAGATGAGTAATAAACTGAGCTAATAATAAATACAAAAAGTAGGACGTAAAGGACAGGGTAGAATATTTCTTAAACTGCGTATCTCAACCCATTTCAGTGAATAACTGCACAAATAAACTGTTATTCATTTTGAAGGTTAAGCTGTAATAATACCTTTAAAACACTCAAGTAAAGTTTAAATGCAATCTACTATTTACGATAAAGCATTCCCAGTATTAGACTCAACTCCTTCCCAAATTGATTACATTCTCTCTTGAGCAGAAGTAAGTTTCAAGCATCTAATTCCAGAAGAGTCATCCATCTTCCTTTCTGCTAAGCAGACAGCTCGATATTCCAGTTTCTTCAGAAAGTCTAACTTGCCAATGGAACGGATATTTCTTTTTCTTCAGTGATACGGGCTCGCTTTGAGTAGTTCCAAGCCTGCTTAGCATTTGTGTTGCTCCCGACAGGCATTCATTTTGCCAACAAACTCATATATGCATCAGAAATGAGGAAGAAGTACAATTAAAAAGAAAAATAGCAAATTATTTATAGGGCCGTTTTTAAAGATTTTTTTTAAGGATTACTAAAGAACCTTTAAAAAGATTTACAGATATTTTACAGCTAGTCTACAGACAAAAAGCAATTACTGTAACTTGGGAATGTACAGTGTGAATTCATATTCTTTTAATTTACTGTTTGGGGGGGGCGGGTTCTTAATCAGTGATAACCAATTAGAGATTATGGTCGTGAATGTTGTTGGGAACACATCCAGCTAATTGTTTATAAAATGCTTTTATCTTGAGTTTTAAGAAATGTAATTTTAAGAAATGTCATTCTTGTCACATGACCCTGGAATAATGATGAATAATGATGGAATAATGACCCTGGAATACTGCAGAGCAAATCCAGTAGAAGAGTGAACAGGAGTTAATCAAGTAACTTCAAATCACAAAATCGTTTGGCATTACGATGCATTCTGTCAGTGATGTCAATCATTAAATGGGTATAACTTGGATTTTGCAATGAACTTGGCAAGGGTACATCATTTTCTTTCCAAACACAACAGCCAAGGAAGAAATGGTGTTTTCAAATTCTTAAGTGATCTAACTCTGTATTTTTCACAACTAAAATTGGACATCTCAGTTGGCATTTAAATTCTTTGCTGTCACTGAGTATGAACCAAATTCATCCTGGCTGAAAAACAAAATATGAAGACTTTCTTCCAATGAGCAATCACCTTTATTGTTAGCATTTTCATTGATAGAATTTATCAAAAGATAAATGAACTTGTCACCATTAACTTACTCCTATTTTGTTCAAGGATGCCCTGAGTCCTACTGTGGTCAGCCTTTTCCCACAGAAGTTGAAAAGATGACCTTTTAAATTTTGTTCAAGTGCAGAATGCTAAGCAAAAGTCATAAAACCTCTGTACACTCCAGGTGTAAAATTGCCCTGTATAACAGTCTGAGTCTAGCATTGCTGCTCCCAGGACTTGAAACATGGCTTTGTGACACTACCCAACCAAGTGTAGCATCAAAATAATAATGTTATAATTAAGGCACAGGTGGCACTTTAACTTTGAACATATATTTTTGATTGCTGATACCAATCTTGCAAAAGCTCCCTTCAGGTTTAAAATTTTTCATGTTCTTCTGCCATTTCTCAGTGTGAAAAAAAAACCCAAACATTTCTGACCCCTCAGGAATTTGCAATTACATTTGATTGTGACTTAGATCACAATCTAAGGCCCTGTTGTGGGGGGAGACTTAAAAACTCAGAGGTAAACAGAAACTGAGACAGAATTCAACACAGATTTAACTTCTGCTTAACCGACCTTGTGTCCTAGTTTCATGAATGACTCTGATGGAGAGGAAGATTGTGCTGCTGACCTTTTCTGAGAAGACAATTAGGAAAATGGAATGACTGGAATAATTGAAATAGGAAGTAGTTCAGTAGCATGCAATTCAAGTTCATTAATTTAGAGAATAAAAATAATTTCAGGTGGAATTTAGAAGTGATGGAGGAGGAGGAGCAGATTTCAAATGAATGAGTCCTATTGCATGATGACTGTGAGTCACTAATGAGATACAAAACTAAAAAATGTAAATGAATCCTAGGAGCCCTGTCAAACATGACCAAAGATGTGATAATGTGCAGTTAGACCTCATTGCCTTAAGAAGTGATATGATGGCAGGGTGAGAAAGGAGCCTTTTAAACTGAAAGCTAGTGCTGGTGAAAGTATAAAAGGCTTCACACTGGTGTTGACTACATTAAGGCTGGATGTCAGAGTAAGCTTTGGGACCATTTCTGTACCTTAGAGCACGGGGAGCCCCGAACAGCCTTCTAACCAAAAAAGGGAAAGCAAAAAGAACAATCATGCTGGGTGAAGTGGCTCAATCTGTAGAAGCAATTACCTGTGATGTGATCTTGCAATAAGATAGCCTAATGAGCCAGGGAGGAGCCCTGGTCAGTTCCAGATCCCTAATTTTGGGGGAGCTGGGTTTTGTGTTGGAGAACATCCCTATGTCCTTTGAGTGCCCTAAACGCCTTCTGTCTGGTTGTTCTGCAGGGACACTGTGGCTCTTTCTCCCTTTGCTGTCCAGTCCCTCCAGGGCCTGGGGCTCCTTCCTGAGTTCTTTAGAAGGTTGGTTTGTAGCACACAAACATTTGTGCCAATAAAACCAAGGCTTAGAAGTATGCAACCCAGATAACTCTGTAATTGTGTATAGTAATTTCTATGCCTTCCGCATTTAGGAAATGTTATTGTGCTGAAGTTTTAAAAAATACTTTATTATTTTTAGGAAGGGATTTTTTTTAAGAGAGTTCAACAATTAAGAGCTCCTATCTCCAAAAAATTTGTCCTGAGTAACTTAGGTTTTACAAACGTCTACTTAAAAAAATAATAGACCTAAAGACTGTTTGTCTTTCTTGCTGCACTCACTAATGGCAGATGTGCCTTTTCAATGCCATCGCATCCATTTCCTGGTGTAGGCTGAAAAATACTAGCATTCCACAATGAAAAAATTAGAGAAGCCTGCAATCCTTATATTTGGCAGTAAAACAATGATGCTGAGCATGTTCAAAAATACCCATTTTTATTCCTAGCCAAGACCTTTCTTTTGGCTTGACAATGTGAAGTGCTTCATGATGCTCGAAGCAGCAAAATTATCCCACCCGTCACCTCCACACCCAGAAAGAGAAAATAGGCCTATAATCCAGTGGAAGATGTTAATGTCACAAACAGAATTGTATCATCTACTCTAGCAAACAACATGGGCCTTTCATTTAATATAGGAATAATGGTACTGAAAACAAAACAAACTATCAAGCTGCTGCATGTTACATATGTCGCACTGAGTACAGTAATCAACTCAGTGACCCTGTGGAGGAGTTTTAGATTTGCAGAAGGGAAAATTTAGACTTAATATTGTTTGATACAAGTGCATTGCATTATGGGTTGGTAGATACTCAGAAGAGTTTTGGTTACCCCAGAAGGTCAAGCTGACCTTGCTTGCTGCTTAAAAGGTAAGATTAAAGACAAGGTGATTTTGCTGAACTGGAGCATTTGGTGTTAATGATGTGGCAGAATAATTTGTAATTGTAATATAACCATGGTGATACAGAATGGAAGGTAGTATCATAGTAGCCAGTGAGGTTAAGAAATGGTTGTAAACTGAATACGCACAGTATATAGAATAACTAGTGAAAAGCACATTTAAAGAAGCTGTTATTTGGAACTGTACTTATGGTGGTATTTTGGGAGATTGTGGCACATTGCTTTTTTTTTTTTTGTGGTCGGATTTTTTGTTGTTGTTAGGAACAAAGAGCTCTGCTTCTTGATTTCTCTTTCTGTTTACATAAGCAAGGAATGTAAGAAGTTTTGAATGATTGTTTACAGTGAAATGCATAAAAGGAAAGGAGTGGCTATCTAGGCTACAACTCATTTAACATGTACCATGTCATAGACTGTGAAATAAAATTTTCCATGAGTTTCTATCTGAGGCCTTTGAAGGAAGTGAATTCTATTTAAAGGCAATTAAATCAAACTGATTATTTTTCCAGTGTTTTTTAAATCCAGGTGGCTTTTTGTATTTATAAAATTGAACTGGAAGAATCAGTTTAGAAAACATGAGACCTTTCCAGAATTGACCACAACCCCCAATTTTATTTAAACTAAGTTAACAAAGTATTAAATTGAATATAAACTGTTTATGTCACTAATACGGTTTGTGAAATTTTCTTAATGAACCCTGAAATGTGTATTATAATTCCTTTAAATTTGATTTAACTTTTGAAGGCATTCTGTGAAGTTAATAGAAAAATTGGCATTCACTTCAAATAGAAACTCTTGTAGGTTCTTGGAGATATCGCTTCTTTCATTTTAGGAATAGAGCAAATATGTTTCCATTGATGTCTGTGGAGCAACACCGGTCTATAAAAGCTGGGGATGTTGCCCAGTTGAATTAGTCTTCAAAAAATAAAATCCTAGAATAACATTTCATTACTATTTCTTTTCAGTAAAACCCTTTATGAGGCTACAAGATTCATACAGATGGTACTAATTATGTCATCTTGTTCTTTTTAAGATGTTTTTTCCTCTAGATTTATTTTTTCGCCTCTAAGCAAAACACAGAACACTGTTATATATAAAGCATGGTCATTTAAGCAGAAAATTATCTTAGAACAGTTAATTATTTAATTATTGCATACACTATATCCTTGGTAACACAGTTCAGGGGAAAAAAATCAGTTAAGCAAGCAGAAGCTTTTTTTCCTTAAGCATTCTTAAATTGCATTGCCTACTGTTTTCATTGAATTTAGGATCAATGAAAATCCATTCAAATGAAGATAAAACTTGCATTTTAGAACCTGGTGTTTGTTTAACTTGGTCATACGTAATACATGTAAATAAAAGACTAAAACTGTAGAAAGAGGCACCTCCAGAAAAGATCCGCTCCTGTCTGCAGTGAGTCAAGATCAAATAGAGATGTTTGTTTAACTTTGTCTAATCTGTTCCTTCTGTGGAAGGGAGCTCCAGAACCTCTCTTATAACCTCTTCTAGGACTTCATTGTTCTTATATTCATGTTCTTATGTGATTTATTTTCCTTCAAGTGAAGCTAATGTCATCGCCCCAGAAAGCAAGCAGAACAATGTACTGCTGTCACCTATATGAACCAGAGCCAGGGTTAGACACCTTGGTGACCACTCCCTGCCATCTCCCTTGTCTCCTTCCTTCTTGCCACCCTTCTGACCTCTCTCAAAGAGACAATGACCAAGTCTTCTACACCACAGCTTCACCTTTTCTAGACTAAACCAGCTTGTTTCACCCTTTTGCCAGGGCAGTCAGAGTGGTTGCAATGGTAGCAGGTAAAGAGTTTCTGGTCGCTGTGTCAGTGGTCCTTCGCTGCCAGCCTGCTCTGTCTTTCTTCATAGGGTGAGCAGAGAGCACCAGCCCTGGTACAGTGGATGTGCCTTGGCCCTGAAAGCTGTTGTCGTTTGAGAAGGTGGTATTGGTTTATTTCCCCCCCAACACCTGTTTCTCTTGGTGCCTTCAATATAAGCAGCGGAACAGCTCAGTGCCAAGCATACCACTGGCCAAAAGAGATGAGCAGTACCTGACTGCTCACCAGTGAGACTCTGATGCTCCTTAGTGAGGACTTTCTCACGTGGGAGGTGCACTTCAACACTTTGCATGTGGTGTTGCTAATGAGCTACCAAGCCACTTTGAAGTACTTGACACAGATACACCACTCAACAGCCTGACTGTACATTTTTTCTGTACATCTTTGACATGTTTGGAGCTATTCTAGCTTACAAATAGTGTTTGAAATAAAGTTAAGATAAAGCTATCTGCAAGCTCAGCTGAACAACACGAGCATCGCTCAGCACTGCTCAGGCCTGTAGCACCGGCTGGTGGCTCCCCTGTTGTCATCTTATTTCTCTGAAGAGCTGCAGATCTTCAGTGATAGGGAGAGTGCAGTGGATGTTATCTGCTGTATGCAGACTTAGTATCTGCTAATGAAGGTCGTGTTCCTTTAAAAGGTTTTGATGACAAGAAAAGATCTCAACTCCTTGATGGTATTGTACTGTCCTGGCTGCTGCAAGTGGAGAAGATGGGATGGGATGGAATGGGACGGGATGGGAGTGTTCCTTCCCTGGCAGTACTTGAGCATCCTTCCATGAGGGAGGTTTGCCAGACTCTGGGCAGGATTGTGCGTCTAAAAGGCAACCTGCTGTCTCAGCAAGGGAGAAGCGGATGGCACGGTTAGAGAAAGGATGCCTCCGGAGAGAAGCAGGAGGCAGACATGCAACCAGACCTCAAGAGAAGATATAAAATTTATTTTTGTGGGCCCAGAGGGGCTTAGGGTGGTCTGTTACAGCACAGAAAGGCTCTAGAGGTTGCTGAAATGGGAGGAGGCCTGGAAGAAAGACCCCATGCTGTAAGGCTACAGTGGATAGAGAGGAGATTCCCTGGCAAACTCACTTCTGTTGAGTGTTACTCTGAATTTTCTCTGCTTTTGAAGAAACACAATTGTTTTAGTTTGTATTTTCACGTCAAAGCTTTTGCTAGTTCAGGGTCACAATCTAACCAGGGTACACCTAAGAATGTGTGCCTGGATTACCACCAAAGTATCTCCTTGGGGCTCTGCTCCTGCAGATGGAAGGCTTTTATGTTTTGCTGGATAAATGATGAACGCTAAACATGGTCTTGTGTTCGCTTACTGATAAATCAGAGGGTTGTGTGTACGGTCACACTGGAATGCAATGAGTACCCAGTGATACCACTTAAAAAACTGCTTCACAACATGGAGAACAGCTAATCTTATGAAGGACTGTACACGTGTGCTTCACTTCAGATCTAATGTGTTTGGAGTTAAGCAAGTTCTTTCATTGATTGAATTGAGATCTGCACACATTTACTGTTATCAGCAGTGGTAAATCTGGGTATTAAATTTGATCTGATGTAAGAAAGAAATCAATAACTGTCATAATCACTGACAGTTAATTACAGGTTAAAATCTATGGAGGTTTTAAAGTATGTAAATATTTGGGCGAGTAGGAGGGGAAAATAGCTTCAAGACTGATAACAGTATTTTTCCCTAGCCCAGTCAAGGCTGTTTACCTGATGCTTTTTCTTGCATGGGGAGAAGCTGCCCCAACTGCAAATGGGCAGAAGAGAAAGTTAACCTGGAATAGAAGTGGCTGTCACTGGCTAAGCCTAGAGCACTTGTTTTCCCTACTACAGTGGCTTCTTTGTTTGCCCTGGTGACTTCTGTGCGTTATGAAGGCAGAGTGGCTTCGCTGGCACCATCTCACGGAGCAGAGAGCTTGAAGGTCCTGTGTGCAGGCCCCTGAAATGGCTGCCACTGCCAGTCCTGCCTTTGGATAGTCACTCCGTGGCGTTACAGTTTGTCCCGCGACTACATAGCAATTACCTGCAACAGGTTATAATGCTAATGCAACAAGTAACGTTAAAGTCACTAGTGGTTGAAAATAACAACTCTCAAATCATGTTTTTTAAGGCAAATACAGACAGCTGTTATGCTTAGAGGCACCTGTGAAATAAACAATGAGGAAATAGATAAAGCTATACAAAAAGCATCAAGTTGTTTTTATTTTGTTGACAAAAGTGTTCTAGTTGAAAGTAAAAAGCTCTTAAAGTGTATCTGTGGGGTGTGGTTACTAAAATTCTTTTAAATACAGTCTGGCCTTTCTCTAAGTGCTCCTGGTAATGGCATTTACCATGACAAAGGCACTGAACAGGACTGTGGCTTTTCCCAGCAGCACACCTACAGCCTTTCCCAAATGAATTGTGGATTGTCCTTCAGTACTATTAGTACATTAGCCGAGATAAACAGCGGTGTGTTTTCATTTTTCATTTCAGCCTAAGGAAGAACTAAGCAATGTTCACTGGCAGGATCTCAGTCCTGTACAGGACTAACAGGGGTTGCCGAGTGCTTCATTACATCAAACTCCTCCTATTTAAATTTCCTCTAGATCTCATATTTTAAATGCTTCCCAGAGCTGTGTAATATATACAGAATTTGTAAAAATACCTTTTAAAATACTGTTGTTGTGCTGGGTGCCT
>NW_009633822.1:0-8995 GCF_000690535.1 Cariama cristata
CCCCAATAGTGAGCCATGGGGAACACCACTTGTGAGCAGCTGCCAACAGGATTAAACTCCATTCACCACCACTCTTTGAGCCTGGCCATCCAGCCAGTTTTTTACCCAGTGAAGCGTAAGCCCATCCAAGCCATGAGCAGTCAGTTTCTCCAGGAAGATGCTATGGGAAACTGTGTCAAAGGCTTTACTAAAGTCTAGGTAGACGACATCCACAGCCTTTCCCTCATCCACTAAGTGGGTCACCTTGTCATAGAAGTAGATCAAGTTAGTCAAGCACGACCTGTCTTTCGTAAACCCATGCTGACCAGGTCTGATCATCTGGATGTCCTGTACGTGCCACGTGATGGCACCCAAGATCTGCTCTGTAACCTGCCCCCACATCGAGGAGAAGTTGATTTTTTGATCACAGGTCAGTTTACGTGACACCAGGCCTTCTGGCAACAGACGGGGTATGTATGTTGCAAAGGGGGAAGAGCATCTTGGCACAGGAATCAGCAGGGCTCATTGAAAGAGGTTTAAACTAGATTTGAAGGTGGAAAGGCATAAAACTAGGCTTGCCAGAGATAAGCCTGGGGGGTGGTATGTCAATGTTTGTGGGACGGTGTGCTAACAAGGTCTTTGGGTCTGCTGCCTCAGTGGAGGTGGGGAATGGAGATCCATGTGGTGGCAAAGGAACAAAGGTCATTGATGGTTTAGATACCATGGAAGCACCTGAAAATGGTCATGTAAGAATTACGGCTTATTCCTCCAGAAAGGTCAATTGTCTAGAGCTTATTTATGGTGATGATAGGGTTGATGTTTATGGGTAAGAAAGAGGGGGAAGGCCAACAAGGCAGACATCATGGTGGGAGTTTGTTACAGACCACCCAACCAGGATGAAATGTTCCATAAGCAGCTGGGAGGTCTCACAATCACTAGTCTTTGTTCTCATGGGGGATTTCAACTTACCAGATGTCTGCTGGAAATACAACACAGCAGAGAGGAAACAATCTAGGAGGTTCCTGGAGTGTGTGGAAGAGACCTTCCTGACACAGCTGGTGAGGGACCCAGGTAGGGAAGATGCCTACTGGACCTGCTGTTTGTGAAGAGAGAAGGACTGGTGGGTGATGTGTTGGTTGGAGGCCGTCTTGGACATAGCAATCACGAAATGATAGAGTTTTTGATTCTTGGAGAAGTAAGGAAGGGGTCAGCAGAACTGCTACCTTGGCCTTTGGCCTATTCAGGAGCCTGGTTGACAGAGACCCTTGGGAGTCAGTGCTGAAGGGCAAAGGGGTCCAGGAAGGCTGGGCATTCTTCAAGAAGGAAATCTTAAAGGTGCGGGAGCAGGCTGTGCCTGTGTGCTGAAAGACGATCTGTTGGGGAGAAGACTGGCCTGGCTGGAAGTCAGGAAAAAAAGAAGTGTTTATGATCTTGGGAAGAAGAGACAGGCAACTCAGGAGGACTACAAGGATGTCATGAGGCTATGCAGGGAGAAAATCAGAAGAGTCAAAGCCCAACTAGAACTTAATCTGACTACTGCTATAAAAGACAAAAAACCACCAGTCTTGGAGCCATCCTCTCAGTATCCTCTCAGGATGGTCCTTTGTTACTGACTTTCTGTATCAATTGCCTTGACTTCTTGATATAGCTAATGTACCAAAAGCCTCCAGGAGACATTTTGTTAGCATTCCGTTAAGATCTGGAATGTCCATGATGATTATCTAAGCTGACATTCTGTGTAGCTCTGATTTTTACACACAATTATTCTAGTGCTAAGACTATGCATAGAAATACTTGCAAATTTAAGTAAATACAGATAGGTATAGAACATACCAGTTTCAGATCCGCACTGCTAATTTATTTGGTTTTGGACTGCACTTCCCACAGACCATCATCTGTTACAGATCTACAGAGCTGTGCATATAGAAACATACAAAAAATCTTTCCATGTACTGGGAAATCACTCGCTGAGTAAAGAGTTTGAGTATAGTAAGCGTGATAGGGCTGCTCTCAACATAAGACTCTAGAAGTGGACAGTACCAGACAGGTCTTGAAATTATGCTCATTCCCTGTTGCATGTTGATTGTACGATGTTAACCATATATGTGCTGTCTAGTTGCATGGGAATAAATGAAATACGTTACCCTTTCCTTAATTACTATTAGTGAAGGCTATAATCTGAATCTGAAGAGGTCCTCAGGCTAGGGAAAATTAACACAGCAATTCAACTCCTGTTCTTATCCAACTAGAGCCACCCAATCAACTTTAGCTTCCATGCTACAAATGAGTGTCATTATTATAATAAACTCCTTATTTTGCAAAGACTGGGGAATGTTTATGCAGGCTAACATACTGTTACTCTGCTGTCCAGGCTTCTCTAATCTGCTACTGTGAAAGTGGAAGCTGGGAACAAAGGGCATGGCTAGAAACAATCAAGGCATTGCACTCTAAATACATGACAAATAAGTCATTAAACACCTCCTCACATGTATCTCTCCCTCTCTCCAAGCACAGAGTCAGCACCAGTTGTAACCCAATTAAACTTACAGTTCACAGGTGTTCAGTGGAATGATTATAACATAAAAACACATTTCTCTTTAGGCTTCCTTAACATTTTTACTGCCATTTAAGTTTAATGAATTAAAAAAAAAAAATATTCCAGGGGCTAATGCCTGAAGTTTTACTAAAGGAAGAAATGCCTGCAGATACAGTTTGGTGTTAATTAAAGCATCTCTGCAAACTGCCCCATACCTTCTGCTGCACTATGCTACAACTCTTAAAATTTAAGAAATCTCATACTGTGTATTTAACTTGAAAAGTCACTATGAAAGTAGAGCATGTATTTTAAAAAAGAATCACAGAATTCGGTCAAACAATACCACAGTAATTCAAAAGATTCCTCTGTCGTATGATAGTTTTCTCCTTCTGATACCCAGCTTGTGCCAGAGTGATTGCAGATGCTGGAGTCACTTTCCTGCTACTCCACTCTTACAATTATTCAAGCAAATCTAAACTGTTCTGTGGATGTTTCTTTACTTGTAGTTTTTACTGCATAGCTGGCAGTATGCATGCATTTGGTAGACAGCTACTTGCTTACTGAATGTTTAACCTCATATATTGAATGTATTCCCTCACACATATGTGGGATCTTCTGCTGGTTGATTATATGTAGTGGTCAGTTTTGGAGCGTGACGACATGAAGCCTGGAAATTACTGTGGGATGATTTTGAACAGCATATTATCCTGGAGTCTTGGGTCTGAGAGATAGTAGAGGAGAGACTTTTAATGGTGGGATCATATTATGGCTCCAGTTCCTGCTCTGCAGATAGAAAAGAAGCTGGGAAAGACTGCCTTGTAAAGCATAATTGCTGGTAGTCATTGGGTTGCAAAAAATGCTTGTCTGGCTATGAAGCAGTAGTTTGACTTTTCTATCAGTGTGCCTGGCCGACCACTGAGAAAGTTACAACTGCATCCTAGTATGCCACCTTGGAAAGCTTGAAGTAGTATTGTGAGTGCAGGAAAGAAAATCTGGGTTTCCCTTCCAGCTCTGACAAAGTTTCTGCCTGTGATCTTCAGAAAGTATTTGAATGAGAAGACATGGGAGAAACTTTCCACCTAGCTTGTCTTAGCAGCCAAGTTACCCTTGGGAATTCTTTATCCTGTTTCAGTCAGTGGAGCGGGATAATCAATGCAGGGATGCATTTCACCTAATCTTAGACTTCAAAATTTTAGTTATCTAGAAAAACGGATACTTCTGGGATGATTTGTTCCACCTAGCCTAAACAGCTGCTTTCAAATGACTGAACTTCACTGATTGTAAGAGAGGGCCCGTATTTGTGTAGCTTATACTAGATGACTTTTTGACAGCTTAAGTTAGAATCCAGGCCTTTGACATAATTTTTTGTGGTACAGAGTATCTTTCACAGATGTTCTCATTTAACCTCGAGTCTTTAGATTCAGTACAGGATTCTCTCACTGAGAGAAATGTTTCGGCCAAGATAGCAAGGACAGTCTAGATGATCATGATAGTACTTTTACCTTCTTTAGCTTTAAATTTTATGAAGATGTGGAAGTACCTACCCTTTGTCTCGAAATAGCCGTTAAGTTGCTGACTGTAATTACAGAAGACATCACAGTAAAGAGAATTTATGGACTTTATCATCAAAGTTATTTTGCATATATTAAGATTTTACATATTCCACAAGTCTTGTAAGAGCTCTCCCAATAAACACAGATTTTAACTACCTCTGGAAAACAGTGAAGCCTTCAACTAAATTGCAAATGAACACAGTCTGCTTTATCCGGAAGCACAGAATGCTCTTTTGTCTTACATTGCACAATGCACCTTGCACAATGAGAATCCTGGGTGGTACTAGAACACAAAATAAGTACAGATGATAGCACATGAACAGTACGAATTTTTCAGCGTTTTGTTTTTGTATGTCAGCACTCATTTCAATTCAGGTATGTAAATCAAATATGTTACCATGTCAACCCTTACGCTACTGTTTCTTTTCATACTATTCCGATCATCTCATATAGTACTGTGTTATTTATCTTCCTCAATACCAAAGAGAGAAAATTGTGCTTTTAAATTTCTGAAAATATATACTTTTCAAAAATATGTTAGACTCATTGAGAAGAAAATGGGGGAAGAGGAAGTAACAAATTAAGAAAACATTTTAGAATAAATTTTCAGGAGATCTAGGTGCTAACCTGTTTCTTGGCAGTGTAGACATTTGACAAGAAACTTTCTTTTAAAGAAAACAGTGCTTTTTGTTGCTGATGTGCACCTAGATAAAGATCCGGAACCATTTTTAAATTCTATATTCGTAAGAATTCTGATAAATAACACAAAACCTTTTAAAAAATTGAGAAATTCGTGTTAGTCAGAGCTTTGCCAGCAGGCGATGGGAGGTGATCCTTCACCCCTACCAAGCACTGGTAAGATCCACACCTTGATTGCAGTGTCCAGTGCTGGGTTTCCCGGTACAAGATGGACACGGACATAGTGGAATGAGTCCAGTGAAGTTCCAAAAAGATGATTAAAGGGTAGTTAGTCTCATCACACAGGAAAACCTACCAAAAAAAGCAATTCATAGGAGAGTAATCTGGAAGATTGAAACATTACTTTCAGATTTGTTCCTAATAATGAGTAAATGTTCTACTGTGTATGCAGTATTTCTGAACAAACTCACTCTTTCATCAGTTACATAACTACAACTTTATTTGGAATGAAAAAGACACATTTTTGTACTTAATATATTCAGTCCTTTGCAAGTTTACTTGATATAAGGAAGGAAAGCAGCTCTGTTTAGTAGCTGAGGGCACGGCTCGTAGGTATCACTGTTTAAATAATTGTAGCCTTGAGCCTCATTTTGCATCAGCTAAGCAATGACTCTTTCTTTTGCCTTCTCCAGGCTCAAAGAATTCTAAACTGTGGTGTGTGGAGATTTTTCACAAGGTGATCCATTTTTTTATAACATTGTGTGAATGCTGCATAGGAGACACGTTGCAGAAGTTATAGCTCTGCAAACCCCCTCCATAAAGACCAGATGTTGGATTTATAGCTTTTGTTGCAATACTTAAAATCTGTTTTTTCTCCAGGTAAAAAAAAAAACAACAACAAATTTGACCATGTAAGTGATGTAGAAATTTTCACCGATGATAGCAGTTTAACAACCACAAAAAAGAGCATAATCATGAGAATCAATGACGAGGGTCACTGATATAGAGGAGTAGAAAAATTCCTAAGTATCAATTTGCAAAGGAGTTTGTCCTTATTTTCAGCTAAATTGAAATCCTTACCTGATAGGCTTAACTTAGTTAATGGACCAACATGGAAAACTTGGATTCGTAGGATGCCTCTCCATAGCACTTCTCATTGCTCCATTTCGAAGTTTAAACTCCTAGCCATGCTGATCTCTCACACAGACACTGCTGTATGCCTGTACATTTGCTTCTTTCTTTTCTGTATCTTTTCCAGTTTTACTTCCTGGTTTTTGACGTAAGGAGAAGTAGCATTCAAGATGTGATCACTCCTAAGAAGCTGCACAGTGGCTTAATAACATTTTTATTTTCTATTTCTTTCCCAATAACCTGACATTGTTTTGCTTTTTGGCTTACTCCTGCATATTAAGTAATATTTTCTCAGAGTTATCTCAAATAACTCTGAGACACCTGTTTTGAGTGTTAATAAAACTCTGATTTGCATACTTTGAGCTAATTTTTTCTTACAATACTTTTCTTTTATCAACATCTAACTTCATTTTTTATTTCCCAGTCACTCAAAACCGTGACCTCCTTCTGCCATTCTTACAGCCAACTTTCCCTTTCACTCCTTTGGCTAAGTTAGAATCATCAGTAACATTTGTCAGCTCACTATCCATATCCTTTTCTAGATTACTTATGAACACATCGAAAGGCACAGGCTTTAGCATAGATCACTTGGGATTATGTTGGCAACTTCCCTTCATTGTGAAAACTGTAATTATATCTTACCCTTTTTCCTAGTCATTAATCAGTAGCTAATCCATGGGAGAACTTTTCTTTTTATCCCATGACAACTTAGTTTCCTTTGAAGAGAAGTGTTTGCAAAAGCTCTTTGAAAATCCAAGTATACTATCTATATATGAGTTTAAGAAGTGTACTCTTAAAGGGCATCTTTTATGTATGGAAAAGTGACTTTCATGTCTTCCTTTTTTTTTGTGGTTGTGATTACTTCTTTATGCTTTGTTTGACATTTTGATATTTCTATGAAACTTCATTAATATAATAATGTTTGAGGAACGACATTTCATTAATATTCTATGCAAGATAATGAAATAGTTCATGATGTATTTCAAGATAATTTCATGGGGACCATTTTTGTGATCCTAATCTTATATTTTATTAAACTTATGGTTGGAATACTTTCTTTAATCTTTATGTAATATTCCATCAAAATATGAGAAGATATTTCCTAAGTATTTAATGAACTATTTCATAATTATTTTTGTGATTTTTTTTTTTTTAGTCTATGAAACTCCAATTCTATGTTTGGAAATACATCTGTATAAGACACTTTACCTGAAGCATTCATAAAACCATAAGTGATCACATATCAGCATAACCACTATTTATTTTTCAGTGAAAATATTCAAATATTTAATGCAAATTACTCTTTATCTCTACTTCTATCTTTATCTTATTTATCTTCTCATTAAGTTTTAATGCATACTGCAACTAAGGAAACAATTCAACAAAATTTCAAAACCACTCATGTTTTCATCTGTACAGCTCTAGGCTTTCAGCACAGTTTGTCTTCTGGTAAATTGTTGAAACGCTGCAGTAGAAGGTTCCTCCTTAAACTTGAGAGCCTGAGTATGATTTCTAAGCTTGCTTATCTGCTTATGTTGCTGGCCTGGGCTGTGGTCATAGGAGACACCTATGGACAGATTTTCAGAAGGCAAACTGTCCTCCCGTCAGCTGAGTTCCCAGCAGCTCTGCTGCCAGACATTGCCTAGAGATGTTGTGCTTCAGAGGTGAAAGACGGTACTGATTATCAAGAAAATCAGAGAATAAAAATGTGAACATTTTTCTCCATCGATTTTGAAATGTCACTTTTATAGATTTTTTTCAGCGGGAATTGGGCAGAATGGAGCTGAGAAGACGCTTTACACACTGTGACCTAAATTGACTTTCTGGGGCTATGGCAGCTGAGACTTGCAGAAGAAAAGTAAAGCTTTGTAGGCCTTTCTCGTGGTGGCAGACCAAATCCCTCATCAGTGGGACGAAAAAAACACTGTTTAGTTTTTTTTTTTTTTTTTAGGAAGCTGGAAAGATAACTAAAAGTTGCCTGGGCTGCCATTAACCAAAGTGGTTCTTTATGAGATGGTCCCAGGATATAGCTTGTCTGTGCTGGAAAAACAGTCAAGACACTTGTGCTTTGTAATGGAACATGCACTGCAAAGAACTGCTGTAGTTTTTACTGTACTTCATATTTTCTGTACACAAATGTGTGAAATACATATTGTCAGAAGCAGAGGGGTTAGCAGTGTTCGCAGATTCCTTCTGCATTTGTACTCTACTGTATTTCTGTACTTTCACATGTATTCAAGCTTACACACTGAAGTATTTCCCCTGAAGAGTTTACCTGCTGCTAAAAGGCTATGCTTTGTATTGGAAGAAAGGTCTACATAAATGGCTTTAAAATACATATGTTGAATGATATGATAAAATGTTATAAAATATACCTCACACAGTGATATGATGCAGTAGTCTGAAATGTACCTTATCACATTCAAAGATAAATATACTGTGGATTACATCTCACACAGTTCTGTGATATTATGCTCTGAACAGCATCTTAAAAAGAAATTCTATGAAACCTGTTATCTCAACCAAAACACTGATCAAATGACAAGGCAAATTAATTTGGATGGTGTCTAGTTTTTGCAGTACTTGGTAAATGTGTTTCTGGTCAAGTTTTTATCACTAGAATTTGCAGGGACAGTAGAAGACTAGTCAGTAGGATAGAAGACAGTATTGGGTTTGAATGGCAAGGTTTTGGTAGTGGGGGGGGCTACAGGGGTGGCTTCTGTGAGAAGCTGAGAGAAGCTTCCCCCATGTCCGATGGAGTCAATGCCAGCCGGCTCTAAGATGGACCCAACGCTGGCCAAAAGCTGAGCCAATCAGCAAAGGTGATGACATATTTAAGAAGGGGAAAAAAACCTGCTGTGTAACAGCAGTCAGAAGAGAAGAGTGAGAAGATGTGGCAGGATCAGCCCCGCAGCCCCAGGTGGGTGCAGCAGGAGGAGGAGGTGCTGCAGGCCCGGAGCAGAGATTCCCCCCAGCCCCTGGGGCAGCCCACGGTGAGGCCGGCTGTCCCCCGGCAGCCCACGGAGGCCCACGCTGGAGCAGATCCCCACCTGCAGCCCGGGGAGGACCCCACGCCGGAGCAGGGGGATGCCCCAAGGAGGCCGGGACCCCGTGGGAAGCCCACGCTGGAGCAGGCTCCTGGCAGGGCCTGTGGCCC
>NW_009633822.1:9180-49253 GCF_000690535.1 Cariama cristata
GCTGGAGCAGGGGCAGAGGGTGAGGAGTCCTCCCCTGAGGAGGAAGGAGCGGCAGAGACAGGGGGTGATGGACTGACCCCAAACCCCATTCCCTGTCCCCCTGTGCCGCTCTGGGGGAAGAAGTAGAGTAAATCAGGAGTCAAGTTGAGTCCAGGAAGAAGGGAGGAGTAGGGGGAAGGTGTTTTAAGATTTGGTTTTATTTATCATTACCCTACTCTGATTTTGATTGGCAATAAATTAAATTTATTTCCCCAAGCTGAGTCTGTTTTGCCCGTGACAGTAATTGGTAAGTGATCTCTCTCTGTCCTTATCTTAACCCATGAACCTTTCATTGTATTTTCTCTCCCCTGTCCAGCTGAGGAGGGCAGTGATAGAGCGGCTTTGGTGGGCACCTGACCTCCAGCCAGCATCAACACACCACATTGGGATAAAAACTTTGGACGAGTTATCCAGGGAAGTGACTTTTCTGTTTGTATTAGCCCCAGAGACTGAAGCCACTACCTCAGAAATAAAGTTATCTATGCCTCTAAATTTAAAAAATACTTTAAAGAAATTCTCTTTAATGGCCAGATGAGAAATCTTTTCCTTTTCAAGTGCCCTCCACAAGACTTCCAGGGTGGGTAGCAACTGGTATCTTCAAGTTGGTGTCTCCAGCTGTCTCCCACTCCCTTGTGCTTCAAAGAGACCATAATGAGAGATATATCCTCCTCAGAATGAAAATCATAGAAATCTCACATCTTCATTGCCTTTGGCATTATCTTCAGTGAAACGTAGCTTGAATCAGAATCTTGACAGAATTTTGTCAAATTTTTTATTATAAGGATAGCTGGCAGATGCACTGTCAGAAACGCAATTTTTTTTCCTTTGGTCATTGACTTTCTTATAATTCACTTTCAGCTCCTTGACCTAGAAGTGCTCTGTTTTCCAGGCCTGACTCCTCAGCTGCTCCTTTAGTAAAGGATTTATATATTGTTATACTCCAATGGTTCTTTCCAAGAGTTTCCTATATTTTGACCTCTCCCCAGGAAGCAAGAACCTCTTCGCATTTTTGGTCCAAGGCATGGAGTAACACCACTGAGCTGCAGGCAAGTTTTTAAACACAGATTTAAGAACAATATAAGGCAGAGCAGTTGGTTAGTGACACACAAGTACAGTCATTCTACAATGTCAGGTAGAGGAAAATCAAATTAATGCAAAGTAGAGACATCTACACAAACCTTTAACCTATTTAACTCAATCAGAAATCTGCGTAATGCAGGTAGAAATACAGCTAGCTGTGGTTGGAGCAGTGAATTCAACCAACAATATCATGTCATATCAGTGTTTTAGGTAGTGATAAATAAGGTCAATATGAATGAATGAGTGGGAATCAAACAGTGCTGTAGAAAAGAGACCTTTGAAGTCTATGCCATTTAGAGAATCACAGAATCATTGAATTTAGATACTTTTGAGAAATCTATACCTAAATTAGTGTCCTGTATCTAACAGTGCCTGGTACCTATGTCCTCAATAAGAGTTGAAGGCACTGTCTTGTAGCTACAGAATGATTTGTCCTCAGGGAGAGTTCAAAGGAGGCTGGCCTAAGCCTGTACCAGGGAGACCAATACCATTAGCAGACTATTGCTTTTTTTGGTGTCCATACACTTTTATCTGTAGTCCTTTGCATTGTATCCAGGCGTTACTGGTACCCACAGTGTAGTCCTAAAAATTCTAAATATTAGGTTGTATTCTAGTCTTTTTCTGTTCCACTGAGTTTCACATTTTTTGAGACAGGAAAAGTGACTATCATATTTTTGTAGGTTTACTTGGCATTAAATAAATTTGTATCTGAAGTCAGTGGAGCTGAGTTCTGGTCCCATCAACTTTGAGAACCGCTATTTCCATGCATGCACCTGTATGAATGAAGGTATAATTAAGAAATAAAAATTCCATTTTTATTCTTTGCCAGGACTGTAACAGAGTCTTATTTCTGAAGGCAATGAAGTTGTTTTCATTAACAACTTTTGGTATCACATCTACCAGCCTGAGAAAACACCTCAGGAACTCTAGGAAATCTTACGTGACAGTAGAAGCTGATGTTTCACCAATGTTATCAAGCCCCTGATTCATTTACCCACTGACACGCAGAGAGAAATTCGTATGACTGAATTAATGTAGGAATCTACTTCACGGTAAGCTGAGTAGCTCTCTAATTCCCTCTGAGTGTATTACTAGGATACACTGCATGTAGTAATCACCCAACCCACATACTGTACCCACATGTAGATTCCTGTATTCAGATATTTAAAACAGCAAGTTGAATCCCACTATGAAATTTTATAAAGCTGTCATGCAACTCGGTTGCCTAAACAGATGTTTAATTCCAATAAAGTTACCCTATGTCCATCTAAGTGGAGTTGACAAATATGACACTGGCATTTTAAAGGTCTTTTCTCAGCAACTGGTTTAAGTTCCTAAAGTTAAAAGAGAAATCTTAGGGTTAAATTCTGTTGCCCACTTATTGGCTGGTAGGGCCACTGAAGACTTTGTAGGGAATCTCAGATTTCCAAGTGGACCTGACTGGTGTGAGCTGACATGATTCCTCTGTCTTTCTGGAGTGGCAGCTGGAGATCAGACAAGGTACTTCAGGGCATCTCAAATGCCACTAAGTACTTTCATTTAAACTACTGTTCACTGAACTAATGTGACACTTTTCTTTGTATAGGCATGTTAAATTTTTTTAAATGAGAAGGCTCCTAAATCCTGATTTCTGAAAATTTCATCTTGATCCTGGGAAAATAAGGAATTGAGAGTGTGTGTAGAGCAACAGGAAAAATACTGCTATGCACCTTTTTAGTATTTGTATTCCCTCCAGGTAATATTAATAAGACAGAAGGTAATTATATGAGCTGTGTTACTGCACATTTGGCCTCAAGGCTGCTCCCACTATACCGTACAGGTGAGATCAAAGATCCTTAAAGATGTGCCAATGTCATCCAGGAAATATGTTGCAGAGTAGGGAACTCCTGTGAGTTGCCACATATCCAGACCATCCTCTGTTTTTCTTCTATCCAAATGACACCAGCAAAGCTTGGGAACACCAACGGTCATGCACTTTATAGAAATTTATCTTTATTTTTTCATTATTATCCTGTAGAGGAGAGATGAGTTATCTATTTGGCAACAATCTGCATGCTGCTTGCATATGGCATTTCATTTACTACTAATAAATACTAATATAATACTAATTTCTGTGGAAAGAATTATCATCTGTAAGCATACTTGTAAAAATATATCTGTGGATGCATTAAAAGTACAAACCACCCAGAATACATACACCAAGCTAGACATTTTAATTGTTATTTCTATTTTTGAAGTAGTTACTGTTAAAATCTACCTATAGCTGTTGCTTTTTGAATGAATCAATCATTTCTTGAAGTAAAATAGGAAAAAAACCTGGTTTTGTCTTCCCCTTAAGTTACTCACAACAAACATGGGTGAAAATAACAAAATCCACACCTCCTAAGATCTAGACAGTAGGAATTTATAAAACATGAATGTGCTATCCAGGGTGAAGTTCAGAAAGAAGTGTATTTAATCTTGGAACTGATTATTAACTCAGTATCTGTCTTTTTCGGTTGCCAGACTGAATCAAAAATAACACCCTAGCACCCTATTCATGCAGCGACAGCTAATACCACCATATTTCAGCACATTCTAGTGTGATTTTTGACATGAAAGGTTCCTCAGATGTGTTTAAGGTGAAACACCTTAGTTTTAAATTTCCCTGTCAGAATGGCATGACAATAGTGACTGCTCAGCTCTGTTTCCGAGTAAACGCAAGGGGAGCTTCCATTATCCACTGTCCTGGACTCTATTCTTCAACACAAGCAGTACGCTTTTATTTTGAAAAAGGTTGGTGCAACAGACATACTCTGGCATTTTTGGAATGAATATTTATAGCCTTCCAGCCAACTGTTTTCTGCGAGTCACTCCTGCAAAACAGAAAGCTTTGCTTCGGAATAACAGTCACTTAGCACACAGAGAGAAATGCCAGGTTTGTAGTGAGGAATTGGATGTTATCACCTCATGGCTCATGGGTCAAGGCTGCTCATAGTCACAGGACAGTCAACAAGTATTTTATTTAAAAGAAAAGCTACTGAGGGACATTAAAGTATAGTGTTTCTTGCAGGGTAGTTTTTGCTGAACACCAGTGCCTATAGGCCCATGAATGGTGGGTATCGTTGGCAGAGGGTTTCCTGGAGGCTCAGGAAACTTGACTAACTTCATGGAAATATCTACATTTGAAAAGATTTTAATGGGTTTCAATGGCAATTCAGACTGACTGTGTTTAAAATTCATAAAGGTCCTTCTTGTTCCACCTTGCTCCTCTGGCAGTTGCCTTAGGAGTCTTCACACTGGGAAGCTTGCAGTATCTTTTTTTTTTTTTTTTTTATCATGGAAAGTTGATTTTACTCCTGCTGCTTATAAAAACCTACACTCTGTCTCCTGTTTATAGGGACAAGGAAGAGTGAGGAACCATCAGCATGCTGGTAGTTAAGTTAGAATAGAAACAGATTTCAAATCAGGAAATGCAGCACTGCCTTTCTGTACCAGAATATTTCCATAGAGACTGTGAATTCGGGATTATAAAGAAACACCAGCTGAGGTGAACTACGTGCTGTACCTTTGCGTGAAATCTTCCTGCATCTCCCTGGGTGTCTGCCAGTTGATCACATAACCGATTTCATTCTCTGTAAATTTCCCCAGTTTAATGTTGAGTTTTGTTTTGAATACTTCCAGTGAAAACAATTTCACAAACTCCTCTGGCAGTTAATTTCATGTCTAAGCAGAAATAAGATTGTGAACTTTGAGAGAAAGCTTTCTTCAGCTTCCAGATGAAAAATCTATCTTCTAAACTGAAAACATCATGTCACCTAAAAGGAGATGATACAACCAGGACTACAGAGTGAAATGTAATACAAAATAAGAACACATCAATATGTATTTCTCTCAAGTGAGATCTTTTATCATGTATTATATTTTGTACATACAGAAAATGTAAATACATGAGTAAAGCACTAAAATGTTCAAAGAATATATTCCCTTTGTACTGGTCTGAAAAAAATAAATAGCTATTTAAAAAAAGACCTCAAACCAACAAATTAATGCCTGGAAAGAAATAAAGCTGTTAAGAGAATAAGTCAAATACTTGTCATCTAGACACTTGCAGTGCAGTAGTTAATGAACAAGGAACAAAAGCAATGTTATTTTTTTTTCTTTCATAGCTATGGACCAGAAAAAAACATAAATGTAAATTGAATTGAATAAGCTCTTGCTTAATTTATTGGATTAATTTTAAAATACACCTCATAATGACTTTATCCTCTGAGAAGTTTCAGAAGATTTTAATGCTTAAAAGGCCAGATGCTGTACTGTGCTGTGTATATTCAGGCATAGCGGGTCTTACCAGATGAAGAAATAACATCCTTAAAAGGTTTTTGTGCCTCAGAAATGCACACATGGGTAATTTGCCTGACATTTTAAAAATTTAATTTAAGGTTCTTAGGAAAGAGACATAATCATCAAATAACAGCTCACTTTCCATCCATAGAAATTCCTTAATGGTTCTAAATATGATGCGTACTCTAAAAAATTACTTGACTCACAATCATGAACTTTTAACACAATTAATTTAATTTGTAAATTGAACAATATGCATCATTAATGACTCACAATTTCCAATTTGCTAAACAGTTTCTGCCTCATGTCTCAGACATTTTGGTCAAGCCATTTTCTGCAGCTTTATACTGCTTTTAGGTTTTGTGCAACTTTCCCACCTTAACTCCATGATATCCGGTTTGCACTTTACTGCTAGCTACTATTGGTGTAAAGACAGAAGTCTTGTTCAATAGCTGTTCACACAGAAAATACAGCCAAGTCCTGTATTCTTCTCTCTCCTTCCAGATGATGTGTAGGGTAAGGTCTGTACTGGCAAATTGGTCCTGGGGTGCAGTAACTGGCTATGTAAAGGCATTTTCAAACAGGATGATACCAACGCAAGGTACACCCAAGGCTACATATAACATATCCAGAGTGATGGCCTGCTCCACCACTGAATTATCATTACATTTGGGATTGGTGTTTGAAGGTTCCCTTCGAATCAAAAGTAAACCAGACTTGGTGCGATTTTGAATAGCCCTCTGAGAATACAAAGAGTCTATGAAATAAAAGAGTCAAATGACTACAAGCTTCTGTAATTTCTAAGATACTAGTCAAAATTGCCTAAAATTGCCAAGTATTTCAGTCAGGTAAGAAAGGCAAGTGGAGGAGTTAGTGGTACAATCATGATGTAACATCCTGATGAACAAGCCCAGCAAATGTAATTGCTCTGTGCGCCAGGGGTGGTTACTTCCGTGCTCCAAGAAGTTAATCACTGATGCCCAGGATGTTAAGCTTAGGCCATGATGACCCAGCTGTTCATGAAAAGGGGAAAGCAGTTGCTGCATGATGTTTGAATGAAAAAAAGACGACTGTTATGACCCTCATTTTAAATGGCTGTGCCAAATCATAAGAATGATAAAACTGCCCTTTAGAAAAATGAAGCAGAAATAGGACAATAAATTCTGGCTACGTTTAAGAATGACATACCACAAAGCTGTGCAACATTTTGAAGTTTTGAATGGGTGATGATGCTCTTTGAACATACCGTGGTATGGGATGTTTCAACAAGATGAGGCAGATGGTGTGACATGCCTGAAAGATTTTGATAACTGAGATTACTTATTTATGAGGCAGCTTGTGATGAAAACCATGTGCCCACTCTGAAGCCCAGGAGAAGATGAACAGAAGAGGTTTCCATTCAACATTGATCCAAGTGATACTGGATCAAATAATTCAGTTTTTCAACATTTTAGGATGATGGAGCATCAGGATTAATTATTTCCAGAGTTTTAAAAACTTTACTTTTTTTTTCCCAGAGGTCTCTGAACTAAATATAAATAGTATATCTGTCAATAGGGTGATACTTATTTTCATAGTCATATATCCTTAATATGACTAGACGTAGCCCAACAAAAGGTAATTTCTGTCTCAACTCGCACAAAATGTGAATCATTAAGTACTTTGTAGGATGGAGGCATATGGAGGCATGTGGTGGCATCTGAGCTATGTGCTTAGCCATTGTAATACAGTCGTTATAATATTGATATTTTGTATTTTACGTAACATGAAAAAGCATGAGAAGGACAGATTCAATAGACCTAGGACTGAAAAGAGAGTAGGACTTGCTGCAAACTATGCATAGCTGAAGATAATTACTTGAGTGTGACTTACATCAACCCATCTTCTCATAAAGAGCCCACATATAAAAGTTGAATGCACATGACTATAACATGCATGTAAAGATTTGAGGGTTTTTATTGCTAAGGTGTGTTTGACCCAAAAGTAAGTGACAGCTAATAGTACCAGCTGAAAATCTGGGAATGAAAAGTAACTTTTATTTGAACACCATTTTTTTCACTAAAATTATTACAGATTTTTAAATTATAAAACAATTATTAAGATATTTACCGTAGAAGGAATTCAGTTTCAGCAATATTTAAACACATATTTCAAATTTTAAAAAACTAAACAGCCATCAAATTTTGAACTAAGAATAAAAAAGCTGCAATTTTTTTGCTGTTTTTTAAATCTTAAATATTGTAACAGCTAACAATGATCACAGCTTTCTTTGCTTATGACAATCTACTGTTGCTGTGTGATGTTTAATTTTTCAAAGAAATGATTTATCCACACAGCAATCTACAATGAGACACTCTGTAGAGAAATGAATTGGGGCATTGATGGAGTAATAATGTTATCAGTTGATCAGACAGGTTTTTTTGATTTGCAGTTAGGTTTAATTTACTGATCAGATAAGATATTTTTATTTTAAAATATATTTATTTTAGCATTTGTATATAAATTATATAAGGTGGGTACTTTGTGAAAAAAAATATTTGAGGATATATTGATATTGAAATAAAATATGCTTGATGGAGTCTACACAGAAATAATTACTCTCGATAAACTTCACTAAATGTAAATCAGATGTAGACTGACTGGACTAAGTAACCTAGAGTATGGCATATTCTGTCAGGAAAAAAGAATCATGAACTGAAAGGTTAGGAAATTAATCCACTTGCGGTTTCAAATCTCTATCTGCAAATATCTCCCAGTTACATAGGAGGGAATGTCAACACTGCTTTGATACCAACTTGCTTTAAGTAAGTTTAACCCCTGTAAAGTTCACCGCTACTTATTTGCACTAAGCATCCCCCTACCAAAACCAAGGACACAATAGGAGGTAAAGGGTATATTTTACTCAATCTCTGTATGATTTTTCAGTAGATAATACCTCCTTGTGCAAGGTGATAGAACTGATCAGTCCTCCAAAATGTGAAATCCTTCATATTGAAAGTTTAACCAAAATGGATATGCTGATTAAAGGTCACTGAAGCTTTTAGTGAAAACTTTTGAGGGGAAGTCCTGATCATGTTTTGTTATTTGCCGGTGCACCACACATACACTTCCACGTGTGTAGAGCAATACAGTCACTGGTTTGCAAAGAGATAGGAAGAGAACATATCACAGACCTAACAACCTTACAGTTTAACAGAACAAATTCTTACGTATTTGTCCCACTTCCCTCATGGCTGTATAATAATTTAGAAACATTGAAACTAATTGCCTAGCTTCTTCATGTGAAAACATGCCTACTTGTTATGTTTCGGTCTTCACTCAAGGCAAGATACTTCCTTGTCAGTTTCTGTCACTGCAGTTCTAAACACAGCTCTCTTGCTTTCGCTAAATTCATTTAAGATTCTTCTTGTTTGTAAAAAACCACTTAATTTTGTAATTATCCTACCCTGATTTGTCAAAATGATAATGTCACTAAATACTAGTGAAAAGGTCAGAGGAAATAAGTAATTACAATTTATATTCTATTTGGTATTAGAAGAGAGAACACTGTGTTTTAAGTTACACGAAAAACAAAGAATATATTTTGTTTGATTTCTTACTAAAAGAAGTCCACTTTTTAGTTTTTTCATTGTACGATAGTCTGTGGCCTGTTGTCTGTCTTTGCCTTTTTCTGGAGACATCAGGATCTTACTGTGGAAAAATTAATTGACCTCTTTCAAAAGGTACTAAAGTTCTGGAAAATGTACTCTAAAAACCCCAAGTGTAATGCCTTTTTTAAAGAAAACTTTTCAGAATTCTAGGGCAGAGCTATGATTTCCATTAGCACATTCTATAGAGTAGTTAGGGTAAGAAAGGTAATCCATCTTATTACATTCAGTTGGACTTCATTTTATATATACACAATATATATATACATAGAGAGAGAGAGACAGGGTTGTGTGTGTATGCATCCATATATGTTAGGTCAAATTTTGGGTAACTTTGGTATATAATATATCTTCATGAATCACAGATATTTTACTATGTTTCCATACAGCTTTGAAATCCTTCTTGTTTATGAATTCTATGCACACTGCACTGCTGAAAGCTTATTCAGTCCAGAATACTTCTGTTAAGTTTTGAAAGGCTTACACAACAGTAAGGCAAAGCAGACCGTGTTATTTATTCTTACTATTTATTGTCTTTTCAGTCCATTAAACATATACTCCTCTAGTCCCATAGGACATGTGAATTTTGTTGGAAACATATTTTATTTTCAAATACAAGAACGTATATTGAACTTTTAATGTAAATTCATGTTAATTAGAAAAGAGAGACTGGTAAACAGAAATAGTGCAGCTCAGTCCTCTGTTTTACAGATACAATACAGGTTGAAAATAGACACATTTCTGAAAAACAGAAGTGTTCTTAAGTTCTCCTTCTGTCATATATATAAATAAGAACTATATAGTCAATTTATATAGGGTTTCTCTTAAATGTTTAGTGTGATTTCTATTTGAGTTTTGAGATCCGTATCAACTTGGAAACAGTTAATACATCTGCACTTTTGAGACTGTGCAAAAAAAGCTCATACATGTATGAAACTGAAATTGAATAGATTGTGCTAAAATTAAACCAGTGAGAGAAAAGAAAAAGCATGGAGTCACACTGAAATCTGTTATGTCGAGCTTGACTAGTAATACAGTAAAGAATCATTGCCAGACCATGTTATCATCAAAGTTTTATCTGCTTTACATGACTTTTTAATATTCTTTACCAAACCTGGACTAAATTTCAGCTGAATAGATGCATTTACTGTAATTTCTGCTTCAAGTTGATAGCTTCCACATTTCAGTATCGGAAGATGAAAACTAGCTCTTATTTTTACTACCTGCAAAAAGAAGACAGCTAGTTTTGAGTGAAATTTGCAATCTAGACTCGGTTTAAATTCTGGGAGCGCCAATTGGACACATGTAAGGAAGGAACATCACCTGTCTTTTAGTCAGTAGTCCACTGTTTCAGGCACTCAAAAAGAGGTAGGGTAGGTAATTCAATTTTCTTCTCTGTCTGTGGAGAATTAATCCCAGATCTCTCATTACTCACAAGTGTATCTCAGTTAACTTGCAGTAAGTGATTATGCTATGTCTTTCTCTGTAGTTATCCCGCTGACAGTTCTCCATTTGCTTTCATGGTGCTTACATAGTCGTTGAAATTAGAACTCAAATCCTGGCATTCTAGATTAGTCCCTAATCCCTAATTTATGGAGTTATTTTCCCTTGTTCTCTCACATTGGCTTAATAAACAGCACGAACTGGGAAGACTGTGAGTGCCCTATAGTAAAATATAATTCACTGTATGAATAGAGCACTCTCAGCAAGATGAGAATATTAAATCTTGATCTCCCATTCCCAGGCGAGTACCTGAATGACGGGGTTATGCAGTAAAGGGTAGTTACGACAGTTTTACTTCATTTTCCATTTTGGGACAAGTCCCTGTGACGACCCCTTCATTGGTTTGCTACAAACACCCCAGCATGAAACAACCCTCCACTTTCTTACTGTGAAAACAAATAACCACTGGAAGAATTTACCAAGGGATTTAGCTGATTTTATACCAGGTGAAGTTTTGAAATAATGCCTGGATATTCTTTGAAGAGACAATATTGTCTAGTTTGAATGTATATATGTCTTATTTGAACAACTAGTTATCAGTTCTCTGCAGGGGTCAGTAGGTGAAATGTAAAGCCTCTTAAACTGCAGTGCAGCTGAGATAGATAATGATATTGGTCCCTTTTCTGCCTAAAATCTATGAATCTATGAAAAATGCTGCCTTGTGATTGTTACGTGTGGTTATTTATTGTCCACTCTTTTTGTCCCTTGCTTCATAATTCAGGAAAAACCCTACATTTTTATTCAGTGAAATATATATTTAAGGTCCGTGTCACGTAATGTATTCTTCTAATTAACATTTCAATGTTTGTTAACACAATAACACTTACAGTATTGGAAAATGCAAACTATTAATCTTAAGAGTTATTCAAGCTTCTGTATTTGATTAAAATACTCTGTAATGCGCTTTGGTACAACACTAAAAAGAATGAAAAGGTCAAAAAAATTTTACCGGTTTGTTCATTGGTAGGCTGGTTCAATTAGTTAAAATTAGGAGTCTTTCAATAGAGAGAGCTGGAAGGAAATCAACATTCTATAAAGCTGCTTTGTCATCAATAGATTAATATGCATTAACTAAATCATGTATTAATGGGCAATACAAATAGATTATCTTTTACATTTAGATTTCTAATTAATATTCAGCCTGAAGTTAGTATAGATCACTTTAGGTGGTAGTCTACTAAAGGTTAGGTAGGCATGGGAATTGGGACCTGCAACTAGCCCATAGATACAGCAGTAGTGCCTTGTGTTGCCCACTGAGCACTTTCCACACCAACAACAGTTACAGGAGTGTTCTCTTTTTTAAAATGCTGTATCTACTCTCAAATACAGAAAAACTATGCTAAAGAAATAATGACATAGGAAAATGAATTCAGAAAAAGATTATCACAGAATAATTTGGTTTGTAAAAGACCTGTGGAGGTGTCTGCTTCAACTCCCTTGAAAACAAGTCCACATGGACCTTGTCCAATCGAGCTTTGAATATCTCAAAGGATAGAGATGTGACAACCTGTCATGGAGAACAAGCTTTTCCTCATATTTAATTGAAATTTCCTGGATTTCAATTTGTGTCTGTTGTGCCTCGCCTTTTCCCTGTGGTTATCCAAGAAGAGTCTGTCTCTGTCACCTTCATATTCTCCCATCAGGCAGCTGAAGACAGCAATATGATCTCTTGTTAGCCTTACTTTCTTAAGGCAAAACAAATCCAGTTCTCTCAGTCGCTTGTACTCTGTCCTCCAAAGCAAAGTCCAGAGCATATTTTTTACAGGGTTATAGGATTTACATCTCCAAGTCACTACAGCTATAAAGCTGGGACAAGTTTTGCAAGAGAATTAGAATGGCTGTTGTTCTGGAAGAATCTCAGATATATTCACCCAACCATGTGTCATAGAATAGGGGAGAAAATTCCCATTTCTGCCCCACCATGATAAATTGAGAGTTCTGACTGCACATTAATGAATTCTGGTCAGTCTTCTGAAGCCGCTAATATAGGCCTATTATAATCTTGGACACATCTATGCAAGTACGTGCCAAATACTACTGATAATGGCTGTGCTATGTTATTGTCAAACTAGTGGCGATAGCTGGTCACTAAATCTTAACTGGTCATTTAGTGCAGCTGAAACAAGCCAGGAATACTAAAGTTTTCTTACCTGCCTGAAAAGAAGGGATTGGAGATCCAGAAATACTTCAAGTAGGACAGAAGGATTGAGGTGATATGTGAAGAGTTTAAGGGTTCAAAGAAGGATTTTAAAAAGGAAAAACATTTAAAGGTACTACAGGGAGCTCTAGACAGGAGGTAGAAAGATACAGTCAGTCTTTTGTAGTGGGAAAGACTGTTGTAGTTGCAGAACCATCCAAGGTTAGTGGAAGTACAGTAGAAAAATTCCTTGGTGAAAAAAGAAACTGTGACCTTGGAGCATCTCTGCCTTTAACTATGGCATATGGGCTAAAAGAAGTTTATAGCACAAGCCTCCTTTAGTTTAGGACCTCAGACAACCTTATAGGAAGTATCTGACAAAAGAAACTTAACTAGATCTATTACAGTATATCCTGCCACTACTAATAGTCAATAATTAATACCTACAAAGTAGGGGGAAGGAAACTAATGAACTGGACCACTTGTCTGTTCTGACACTGATATTTAATCCACTAGATAAAGGGATATCAGGATTCAGTGGGTGAAAACTGAAGCTTGCCAAATTCAAGAAAAAGCACGTATTTCAACAATGACAGTAACTAACCAGTGGAACAATTTATGAAGGGATGTGATTCTCTCACTTGAAGTCTTTACATCAAGACTGGACATGTTTTTAAAATACATGCTTTAATTCCATATACAACTAGTGTGCAACTGCTAAAATTACATCGTCTATTTGAGGTATGACTAGGTTACAACTATGGGAATGGATGTTCTTAGTCTGAAATTCAAGAGATGAAACTGTCTTACAGTTTAAGTTAAAGTGAATTTTTCCTTGAATTCTTTAGGCCAGGATTTCACCAGGTATCTGCAAAATTTTATTCTTGAAAATGTTGGGCTGACTTTTATCACAGGTAGAAACTGATGATGAAATTAAAGGAAAACATGTCCTCACCAAAGCAAATTACTTTACTGTTGAACACTTAGAGCTTTGAAATAAATAGTTCTTAGTAACACAGAGATTGGAAGTCACAGAGTGAGAAAGATTATTCTGTAAAACACACCAGAAGAGAGCCACATAAATCTGAATGAAACACAACACAGGAAGGCGTTTGCTCCATTACCAGGTCTTACATAGGTATTAAATAAAATCCTGCAGTTTTATTTGAAAAAAGGGCTATTTGAATGCATGTCAAGCCAATGCTATTTCATGTTTCCTGCAAATTCACATCATCTTTTATAAATATTTATTGGTTTGAGGTGATGGTTTATTAAATTAAAGGCAATTAAAACCAACCCCAAATGTCTCAACTGATGTTGAATAGAACATGTATTATAAAGATTAGTCAGTTAATATGCCTCAAACATGACTCCATCAAATTATGTAAGCCTAATGCCACAACCCAATGCTTTTTAATCATATGGAGGAAACACCATTTTAGGACATAATCCCCTTTTTTTTCAGTGTGTGCAGGTATTTATAATAAACATGTGACTAGGAATTTAGAAAGAATGCTTTAACATTTCCCTATAGGTGCTGTTTCACCACAATTTTGGGAAGCGTCAAGCTGACCTGAAATCAAAGATTTATCTTCTGGTTCAGAAGAAATGCTCCCTAAATATGGACCATTTCATAACAGGCCATGACAGGGCTTTAATTGTTTACTAAGGTGCCACTGCATTCTGTGTTTCCACACCAAAAAGTATAAAAGATTCATACCAGTATAATCTAAACTTCTGGTATAATATATATATATATAGGATATATATGTAGGAAAAGTTGAGATTACAGAGAAAAATACGACTAGGGGTGTCATTACAGAAAAATAACCAAGTCATATACATACTGAAAATCTGAAAGGACATAAAATAGCAAAGAAATTCAAGTATAACACCTTACACAGTCAAACAGAAGATGAGAGTTTTTGGCTTTGTTTTTGTTTTTCTCATTTAATCCTGTCTTTAGTGATATCCAATAGATAAAAAGAAGGGCCATGACCAATTCTCAATGCTGAATCTAATGTGTATTATTAGGCCCTTTGAATGAAATTTGTAGTATGATTCCCACTCCTGTAGTGTTAAAAATTAATAATCAAGTTCTTGGTGTCACAAACACAACGGTCTTTAAAAAATAATGTAACTATCAATGTCTGTCTTTCCCCACGTTCCCAGCTGTATGACAACTAGCATAGATAAAATAGTATTAAGCAGTTGTTTCAAGTCCCTTTTTGTTCTGTTTCAAAGCATGTACCAGAAAGTGGATGACTGACAGGTTTGCACATAAAATAAACCGGTCTGTTGACCAGTTTAATCTGTGAGCTGGACCAATGGTAAGGGTTACTTTCTCAAAGTACCAAATAGCTTTTGAGATATAGTTGAAAAAATATGCCCTTTAGTGACTTAATTATCTCTCTAGCCTTCAGCTTTCTTTCAGCTTTTAGCATATATATGCATTTCCCTAGGGTTAAGCTAATGCATTTCTCAATTCCTAGATTGCTTTAACAACAACAATCGAAGACAATAACAAAATGAATTCCCAAACCCATTCTGAAGCACATGAGTTTTGAATTTTAAGTATTTTGTTGTTTCAAGGTAAGAGCTGTAAAAAGTATCTTCTGAATCAAATAGAAAAGCTTTGACTTGGGAAATGCCTCCATGATCTCTTCTCAGCCACCAGTCAAATCAAATAATTTTATACTTGTGTCACAAGAGCAATGATGATACCTTTCATAAAATTAACTAAGTGCAAAGTACTCTGAAAGACACTAGCTATTTTAGATGGGGCATAGTATTTGGGAGTTTTCAATTTTAAAATGTGAAAAAGACTTTGAAGAAAACCAACGAGAACATGTATTTATGCTTCCTGTTGTCAAATATTTTGGATTCCTGTCAAGTCTTTCTGTGATATTTTAAAAACACAGAAATTGGAAAGCAAATAGTAAGTGGCTGACTCATTTGTCAGATTAATGACAGTAAGGCTTGGTGTCTTCATCATACAGATGGTATTACACTTTTTCAGATTTTGACCTCTCAAACATTTCCCAAGGAAGTTGTAGTTCCTTGTACGAGCTTACAGACATGAGGCTTGATTTTCTTAACCTGTCATAGACCCTGAAAAAATCCCAGTGTATCACAGGTGACAAAGTAAAAACAACGGATTTGCTCTTAAAAATACATGAATTGAAATAACTGGTCTGCCTTGAGTGGCCTCTGGAATTCCTCTGACTTTAGGTGGCTAAAATTTATAATCTACTATGATTTAGCCATGTAGGCTTCTGCTAGTGTCAAGAAAGAGAGATTTCAAGATATTTGGAATAAAACTGTCTTCTTCAGGTTCCTAAACTGGACAATTCAAAGTCTAACAGATTAGCTCGTGCTAAGACACCAACACATTTAGATGGCTAAAGCAGCTCATGCAAATCTCATTGTTTAAGTCCCTACACACATCTGCTCAAGATCTACAAAATAAGAATGAATTTACACTACAGTTCAAAAGCTTTTCATACAAGTAAAAGCCTTGAGCTGCTGTAATGCAATGGTATCACAAAGAAAACCAGAAACTACATAGGTCCTGCTTTATCTGTTTATCTGAAGGGTATTCCTTGCTTTGAAAAAGCCTCTCAAATTGCACTGCTTCTGGGACCTTAAAAAAGGACTGAATTTTTTGATAGGTGCACAAAGGACATAGTGTTTAAAATGACTAGAAGAGATACCAGCTTGTACTTTGAGCAAACTCATAAACTATTTTTGTGAGGTCAATGTAAATAAGCTTAACTGTTTGTGGTTGTAATAGAATCTCATATTCTTTAAAGACTCTTTCTCAGGGTAAACAAGGTTTTGTTGAATAATATCACATGCTACAGCATGGTACTCCATTGTTACGGCTGGCAAGGCTTTGTGCTTATTGGAGATAGACCATCTTAGAGACAGAACGTGCAAAGATAGACTTGTACACATCTACTCTACCAGCAAGAATGAGTTGTTAAGAGTAAAACCACAATATGTCAGGGAAAAAAAATAATTTCTTGATTAAGGCACTGGAGTAGCACAAAAAACAGGATTCCGTTCCCATGGCACATCTATTTTTTCAGTCAATTCTCAATGATTTTGAAAACACTACCATGTAATAAAATGAGAAGGAAAACGTTACTGTGAAGATACATTCTGGGACGCCATGGTTAACCGTTGGAAAAACATTAGAAGTTTTAACCTTACCTTATAGAAATCAAAATTCAGACCTGTAGCAGTTCACCTGCCATCAAAAAAAAAGTATACAGGATTGAAAGAGATCTCTGGCTCCATCAAGTCTAGCACTTTTTTGTTTTTATCAGAGACAACTATGCTATGCAATTTCTATCCTAAATTTACCAAATTTTATGTTAAAACGAGTTACGATGTTTGTCTTTTATACAGAATGCTTCTGTTGACAGAAGCATTCCTGTTTGTAGCCCAAATTATTTATAGTAGGTTTATGTTCTGCCAATACTGCCTGATTTCTCATTGGGCTGTACATCCTGCTCAGCAATTTGGGCTCTGAGCTGAGCCTGTGGCTGGCTTTCTTCAGAACAAAGCTCTAGTTCCTGATCTGATGAAATTAGAAAGAGAACTAGCAGTTTTTTGGTAAAGTTAGGTCTTTTGGAAGGTTAGATATACTTTTTATATATACATATATAGAGGATCAGATACTTAATATAATATGGTTTATTGTCAGTCCATGAGGTTGAATTTTTTTCTGTTTGCTTAGTCTGATTCAATTGACACAATTAAACTTTGTACTAAAAACTTCAAAATGGGTAGATACGCTGCTAAGAGTGTTAGAACAATATCATTGAATCAAGCAGGTTTTGGTCAAACATCTGGGCTTCCAGGTTAATTCCAAACAACAGCCATGCTACTGAAATCACATTAACAGGCTAGTAAAGACCTCAGTTATTTTTTTTCTCATGTTTTTATAGACAATATAGGTGTCAGTCTTCATTTATATGGAACTATCTCTTGTTAACTGGAACAATCCTTGCCAGCAGACTTGCAGTTTCATTTTTTTATTCCAAGATGCAGCTTATCACGTCTCCCCTCTTGAACACATTAAACGCTTTCAGTTGATAGGATATAAAAATCTATTATTCTGCACAGAGTGTAACTCCCTCTCGTTTCCATTGTGTCTATCCTTTAACAAGGTAATAAATATCAGTTAGTCACTCAGAGAGAGGCCAGATATGGAAGTCAAGCTGAGTTTCACTGTCCAAAGGGAAGAAAGGTGACTTGGAGGCAGAGAGGGTCAGACGCATGTGGGTCTGCTCAGGGCTGCCTATTTGATCTTCCTGATTAGGGACTTGGGCTCCACATTTGCTTTGGGTTCACTTCTCAGCAGCACAGAGAACCAGAGCTGTTAGAGCAGCAACAGTAGCAGCAGCAGTCAGGGAGATAGAGAGATCACATGTGGCAAAAACGAGAGCCATAGAAAGTCTAGATGAGAGAGGAAATGCCTGAATCTATTAAAAAAAAAAGAATACGTTTGTGACAAAACATGTGTGAACCAACAGCTGATCAAGTGACACTTTTTGCTTTCACAGAAAGCTTGTGCTACGTTAGTTTTTGAAAATGTAATCTTCTCATCGTAATTAATAACTTAAAAAAAAAAATTACAGTTCAGGACACACTATTTGGTAGATCTTTGTTTGAACAACAGCCATGAAAGTGTGCAGAATTTAGGGAAGAGTCCAACAACTGCAGAGAGATCTTCTGTCCCTTAACTTGTTCCCCATTATACATTGAAATGTGAGGAGAGGCAGACAGATGCTCTACAGCAACTGAAGTCTCCTTTCTAAATGAGTTAGGATTCACCACCAACTGAGCAACAAAACTGCATAAACCATGTTTATCTCAACCACAAGCAGTGTATTAGTTCATATTATCTTCACCATGTATGATAATACAGTTTGGGTAGGTTTTTTTAATGTATTCAGTAAACTCAAAAAGGCTTCACTTAGGTGACTTAGAGTAACTTGTTAGGCCACAGTAACCCAATCACTTGCAATTATTACTCCTTACCCATACTGAATGACCTGTGAGAGACTTAATAAGAGATGGCAGAGCAAAAAGGAAGGAAAGGAAGAGTACAAAAATTGTGAATCAATTTAATGAAAATAAATGTCTTAAAGATGATTGTTGGGAAGGTCATGTAGTGGTTTTGTTGCTGTTCTGGAAGTAAGTCCTAAAGAACCACACAGTAAATGATGAATTAAAAAATATGTATTAACAATCTATGTAACGATTTCCTTCCAGCTTTTGAACTAACAGAAGCAAATGTCTTCTGAGAAAAATGTCGTGCAATTTTGTTGGGAGACTACCATAATGTGAGCACTCCAGTGGGTTAGTTGCAAAGGCAGCTGTCAGTTTTGGCATTCAGTAAGCTTTGAGTGCCTGGATTTGCAGCCTTAGAGAATATCTTGTAGAATAGTTTTTCATCATGAAATATCTGAAGGGGGTTTTTTTTTGGTGTGTTATTGCATCACACAGCATCAGAATGGTTCCAATTTGGGTCATTGGACAGACTGGAGACCTCAGATCCATAGAACAAACACCTGTCACTTCAACTGCCTCAGTGACAGACAGCTGTAGGAAGTTGTTTTCCATCACATGGCCAATGATTAGAAAAAGAAGAAAAATATAGCTTGATGATGGGATTTACTGATGTTGACTGACAAAAAAATGAAGGCTAAGAAAAAGAAATCTGCAGTTTCACCCAATGCATCAGTTTCTGTCACTGTCTGTGTTTATACTTTTTCCTAGTCATGTCAACGTACCTCTTTTCTTCCATTCACACCCTTTTCAATATCTTTTTCAGGCTACGCCTATTCTTATCGTACTGCTTTTTTTTTTTTCTTTTTTTTTTAATAATTCTGCATGTCATTGTAACACTTGGTTATTTTTCTCACTGGTTCCTGGCTTTGCTTCACTCTCATTTTCTGTATACCTCCATACAACCCTGTTCACCCCTCGGTTCCTCACTTCTTAGTCATCCAGTCAATGCTTTTTTTTTCCCTCTCCATGCTTCTTGAGTATTTAAGTTGCAAATAGACTACTAATTCTGAATTTTAGTAATTCCTGTGATGAAGGTTATTTACAATAAAAGTAATCCTTGAACTGACAGAGCCTCCCAGCTTTGTAATAAGGTGGTAAATACAATGAATTGTGGCTTAGCAGTATCTACAAGATGTAAGATGTTATCCAGAGGAGAAAGAATGGTTTGTACATATTACCAAACTCCCCAAAGCTTAGTGAGCATGTACAATGTTTAATTTTCAAATATGTGTTTATATAGATATGTATTTACAAAATTGTACAGATCTTTACCATTACGCTTGACAGTTGGACACCTTTCAAACTCCTGGTCCTGTTTCAAAGATTGGAAGCACTAGTATTTCTATGTGATTGGACTGTAAACACTTTTTAAAAAAAAAACTTCCAGTCCTCTCGTTTTTGTTATTGGAGAAGGTTGAACTGTATTTTTTGAAACTTTCAAAGCACATGTAATGTGAAGCAGACATCTGACAGAGGATACATTATCCTGAATACTTTAAGTCTTAGAAAATTATAATCCTGTTTTAAAGTCTCAGTAAACTACATTGTTCAGTTGTACTTACAAAGGAACCCCATAACAACCAGTTCTGTGGGATTTTTTTCCCCTGTAATATCCATCTCTAAGGAATGCAGACAATATATTGCAATTGATATGCTATGTTCAAGCAGTTCAAGCAATCTCAACAGAACTGACTCCTGTTTGCTTCCTTGTCGACAAGCCATTCAAATGCTTCAATACCTGTGGTTCTCTTCAGAGATTTAAGGCAGAGCAAACGACACATTTTGTTTCACACAAGAAACTTAAGTTACTTTTTTTAGTCAACTTTTTAGATCCTATCCTTTAATAAATCTAGTGAAACCAATCATCTCCTATACGTCAAAGAAACTATTTGTCCTCCACACAACCATGAAAGCAGCCTCCAAAAATCCTATTTGAAAGTTGCAATGAGTCAAATTGTGCTTTTTTTAAGGGGCAACATGGTTTAGGTTCTGTTCAATGTACAGACAAATGGTTTTTAGGAGGACTTGTCCTTCCTGAATACAGCGGTTAGGAATTTTCATGTAAAATACTCATCAAGTTGACAAACAGAGAAGAGTCGATAAACTCTAATTGGGACTCCACGAAGGTGTAACGAGGTTTGGTAGATTAATGAACAAGCAGAGCAAGCAGAATATTTCCCCTCTATAGCACACAGACTACAGATACATCTTTTAGAAAAGAGAGCAATGTTTTCCCTCATCATCTCTCCAGGAGATAGAGAAAAATGTTTGCAACCATGACTATGTTAACAAGAAAGTATGAACTGACAGCACTACAAACAACAGTCCTTTTCCCCCAGGCCTCAGAAAAAAAGTGCGTTTCATTGCAAACTCAACTTAGGAGAAATATATATATATTTTGATCTAGAATCATGACTGTTTATTTCTGATTTCTGTACAAGAGCAGTAGGATTTTTTTCTTGGCACTGCAAATTATATTTGGATCATATTGAGCACCTTTGTATATATGACTAAGGATTAAATCTTTAAAGAAGGGACTGGTAACTCCCATGAACCTACCACTCACTGGCAGTTAGCAATAATCAGTAGAAATTAATTATCTTTCTATTGGGTGCTCGTGGCAAGATGTTGGGAGTAGGATCTGCAGGGAAGCCTCTGTGAGGAGAGCTCTGGGGCTGCCTCATGCAGGACACAGCCAGTTCCTGTCAGTTCCACGATGGCCAAACCACAGGACATATCTGAGCCTATTATCAGCCAAGCCGGTGGCATCCCTGGGAAAGTGTATTTAAGAAAGGGTAGAAAACATGCCGGCGGAGCAGGTAATTCCCTGCAGTCCATAGATAGACCACACTGATGCAGATATCCACACAGCAGCCCATAAAGGACTCCATGCTGGGGCAGGTGGATGTGCCCTGAAGGAACTGCAGTCTGCAGTGAGCCCTCACTGGAGCAGGGAAAAGTGTGAGAAGGAAGATGCAGAAGAAATAAACAGTTATGTAGCAACCATTCCCTGCTTCTACAGCTTGGGGTGGGATAGGGGAGCTGGTAGTGAAGGAGCGAAGTTGGGCTTGGGAGTAGGGGAGGAAAGGTGTTGTTCTCATGTTTGTCTTTTTTGTTACTCATTACCCAAATCTATTTTAAATGGCAATAAATTACATTACTTTTATCCAAGTTAAGTCTGTTTTGCCTATGACAATAATTTGTAAGCGATCTTCCTGTCTTTATCTTGACACATAAGCTTTCTTGTTCCTGTTTCTCATTTTCTTTTCTCCTGCTGTCCCACTGAGAAGAAGGGAGTGAGTGGCTGGCTGGGAGTTTAGCTGGTGGCCAAGGCTAACCCACCACAGCTGTACTCTGGTATACTAACTTGGAAATGGTAGTCTGTACTCTTAACATATACAGTGCTAGTTGCCAGCTTTGACAATTTGATCAAAATCAATACTCCAACATGTTTATGGATCCATGTGTGTACACGGCTTTGGACATGGCAGGGGGAATTTCTCTTTATGCTTCTCCATAAAGTTTGGTTCAGTCCCACGTGCTTTACACTTTATTACTAACAGAAGGGGAAATGATGAGGCATGGGCAAGCCATATCTGCATTTCCTCATCCTACAACAAAATCTTCATAACTGCAAGTCATGAGACACAAACCTCATTCCTCAAGGAACAGAGGGAATGAGGAGATCTTGAAACTTGACCCCAAGTTAGGCACCAAGACTGGACCTCACTAATATCAGTTTCAGTAGTCTGGATCGTTTCATCCTACAGTTGGAGTTCAATTATCTTGTAGCCACTGTGCCGGCACAACCTGTCCACAACTTGCATGGTGTGACCATAATGGGGAAGAAAGACTTCAGCTCTCTGAAATACTCTGAAGACTCTGTATGGTCATGCTGACTTGAAGTGAGAAAATCTGGCTAAGCACACTGATACTAAGTTTACACCTTGAATTTCTGAACTTTCACTGCTCCCAGTTTGACTGGAAAGTTTAATTACAGTTACTTTTCAGACATGGATCAGTTTTCCCAGTCAATCCATCAGTACCTTGCAACCCATTCTAATGTTAGTTGCTGTGAAGTAAATGCTGGTGGAATTGGTACTGAAAATGTCAGTGACAATCACACTATGTTGGCAATCTGAAGTGAAAAGGAAAGGTTTGAGGGAAAAAAATCTGCAAAACCTCACTGTCTATCCTTGACCAGGGATTTAAGGGAAGTCATATATAACATCGAAGTGTGTAACATCCCCCCTTGGAAAATTAATTAAAAAGATCTTCATCATTCTGCTTATCCTTGCTACCAGTGCATGACAAAAGCTGCAGGATTAACAATGCGATTTCAAGAGGTGAGATACAATAAAAACTGGTGAAAAAAGAAACAGCCCCTGCTCAGCTTGGTTCAGGGTGGATAGAATCATAGAATCTTTATAGTTGGAAGAGACCTCGAAGATCATCAAGTCCAACCATATACCCAATGCCACCATGCCCTCTAAACCAAATAAACCACATCTCGAAGCGCAACATCTAAACATTTTCTGAACACCTCCAGGGATGGTGAGTCCACCACCTCCTTGGGGAGCCCGTTCCAATGCCTAACGACTCTTACAGTGAAGAAATTCTTCCTAATATCCAACCTGAACCTCCCCTGATGCAACTTGAGACCATTTCCTCTTGTCCTATCGCTAGTTACCGGGAAGAAGAGACCAACCCCCACCTCGCTACAACCTCCTTTCAGGTAGTTGTAGAGGGCGATCAGGTCTCCCCTCAGCCTCCTCTTCTCCAGACTAAACAACTCCAGCTCCCTCAGTCACTCCTCATAAGACTTATTCTCCAGGCCCTTTACCAACTTCGTCACTCTTCTCTGGACATGTTCCAGCAGCTCATTGTCCTTCTTGTAGTGAGGGGTCCAAAACTGGACACAGTATTCAAGGTGCAACCTCACCAGCACAGAGTACAAAGGGACAATCACTTCCTTAGTTCTGCTGACCACGCTATTTCTGATACAAGCCAGGATGCTGTTGGCCTTCTTGGCCACCTGGGCACACTGCTGGCTCACGTTCAGCCGACTGTCGACCAACACCCCCAAGTCATTTTCTGCTGGGCAGTTTTCCAGCCACTCGTCCCCAAGCCTGTAGCGTTGCATGGGATTGTTGTGAACAAAGTGCAGGACCCGGCACTTGGTCTTGTTGAAACTCATACAGTTGGTCTCGGCCCATCAATTCAGCCTGTCCGTGACTGATTGGCCATTGCAAATTGTTGAAACTCAACTGATTAGCCTTTTAGATCATCAATTGTATAATGATCAGCAGCAAATGATGAGGAACCAATAAAATGCATATGCTTAGAGACAAATGACTTGTAAAGACTCTAACTCACACGTCAGGCAATTTAGTCATAAGGAGTTCAAGCTGTGACGTCCGGGATGTGGTAATCTGACAGTCAAGAAGCTAGCAGAGGCATGATGACTTGGTCTTTCTTCGCTGGACCACCAAGAAATGATGAGATTGTTTGTGTAACTTGCTGACTTGAAATCATAAAGTGACTTAACTCTTTTGTTTTTTTTTCAGATTTCAGCAAACCTCTGTATTGCATGCTGATTGTCCTGAGAAATGTGTAGAATTTGTAAACCTACATGCCATGTTATATCATAATACTCCACAAAACCTGGCAAGTTTTCACTTAACCACTCATTCTTTTCCTCTCACTTCTTTTCAAAAGATGTGCCTGAACCTGTCCCAGCAATTAAGAATCATTTCATTTCTTAGAATGGAATTTGAGTGAAGTTAAAAAGTCTGTAAGACTGGTGGGTCTCAAGATTGGGAAGAATTTCATATTTATATACAAAGATAAAAATAATTTTCCTCTCAATAATTATTAAAATAAACAGAAGATAGATTGTTGCATTTCATTTTCTAAATGAACAGTTTGTCTTTGCAAAATGCTTTCCAGTAGTAATCAGAGACATTACTGAAACAAAAAGAAAAACCAAACACTTTCTTTCCAGCTCAACAAAGAAGCAATCAAATCCTTTTTCACTGAAAAAATCTGCAGACATTGGACGCTGCTGCTTGAGGTCCCTAAGCAACATGGCAGGCTGAGGCTAAACCTGTGGGGTTGGCTTTCACGTCATTTCCTATACAGTCCCAATGCAAATGCTTCAATGACCACAAAGTCTGAAGTCAAGAGAGGCAAAAAAGCAATTCACCTTCATTCTCTATTGCCCAGGTCTGTCAGACCTTGGCTTTCTGCAGACTCCATGAGGAGAAGCAGCCAGGATAACTGAGCTGGTGGTTGCTGTAGGTAGTATACCAACTTATACCCTACAAGAATTATAACATCTAGGCAGGCAGGATGCAGTTCTCTTGCACCATAAATGGTTTGAAATGGTCCTTGTTCTCTCACCATTAGAATCTACAGTAGATCCAGTGACTGACTTGTGGGTGAATGTTACCCAACAGTTTTTTTGTGACATATGCAGGAGCCAGGTTTTGGGTGAAAGCTGTGGCTTTTGTTCTCAAACATCCAAAAAATAGTGAACATGACTTTGGAAGTGGAGAAAAAGATGCCTTTTTTGGCACTGAATTTGCTGAACTGACAGATCTGAAGATTTCTAAGTGAGAAAATTTGTGACACTTTTATAAGCCTATGTGTTTATGTGTGTACATCTATATGAAAGCAACAGATAGCTTATACTTCACAGATATATATAGGTAAAGATTTATATTGCCTACTCGTTCTACTCATTTCTGGTCAGCAGCTGCTAGACCTTCCTACTAATACTAACCAAAACAATGCAGAAGATGAAGATAAAATTAATGACACCCGTTGACCTTTATATTTTTTGGTCTTTAAATTTTTATGAGAGGATTTCACAGTCATAAAATTTAACACTGTTTTTCATTACAGATTTCTTCTGCCTGATTTGTCAGCTACAATAAATAAGATTTTGTTGGATTAATATTGGTATGCTCATGAACAGCAAACACATTGAGTCATATCTGAGCCTAAATTATCTCTACTTTCACTAGAAAAGGGAAATCCAAACACTACAAAGAGACATATTAAGAAAAGTAATCAAATAAAATATATCACTAATGGTGTCAATTCCTTACAGTGAGTGCTCTTTGCTCTAATAATTTGGAAATTGAAAGTTGTTCAGATTCCTCTGAAATAAAAACACTTCCTTCCCTTGTTATATGTCAGCCCTGGGTTAGCTATATAGTTAGTTATCAGCTAGAATCTAATAGCTATGTAGTGCTGAGCAGAATCAATGTGTTACTGTATATAGTGATTGCATAAGCTAATTGCTCTTTTTAAATGAAATATATTTCTTTACAGTAAATACACTAGGAAGTAAAGATGATTAAATAGCTGCTCTTATGAACATCACTGTGTTGTCTACTGATTACTTCATACCATCAGTGTACTTTAAATAAATAAAAATCCTTTGCTTTCTCTTTTTTTTTTTTTGACCAAAAAAAAGGAATATAAACAGTCAGAATGAGACTATAACCAATTTTAAAGCAATATACATCATGTATGAAACATCAGCTACATTTTAGGAAGCCATTCCTACTCATTTGTTTGGCAATATTCTGTATTCATTTGTCCTGGAGAACACTTAACCAAATTTGAAATAATGTATATTCTTTTGCACCAAAAGGAACCAAGTGACAAGTTTATCAGGTCAGTTATTTGCTAGTCAGACAAGGAAGTGATAATTTAGCTGAGTGTTAAAAATAGTCTAAAATGTGTCAGATGTTTTGCCAGTAAAACTAACACGACTGTCACACCAGAAATAGAAGGTTTAATACACTTTTTCCAGAATGTAGAGGTTAAGGGTAATTGTATGTAGCTTTCATATAGCACATCTCATATATTGACCTTGAAGCAGTCTAGGTGAAGATCTGTATGTTCAGGCCTATACTGTGAGAGCAGTCATGCTCTTTAAAGTCTTAGTCTAGGGCAAAGGGCTTATAACAGTACACACAAGTCCCCTCTTAACTTACACACCTATGGTGCATGCTTAGGACTTCACTCTTAACAAAACAAACAGCCCATGTTTACAGTGTTTCACATATGGGAAATGAAGCAAAGCAAATGAAATGACTTGCCTCAGGCTACGCGAAAGATTGGAACAGAACAGAAGTGTCCTACCTCTAGGCAATGCTGCTGTCTGCCTTGCTGAGGTTATGTTCGATTTATCGCAACTGGAACTGTCCATTTTCATGTGTCTGTGTTGAAGATTTTTTTAAGAAGCACTGGCTGCTTTGCACTCTTTCAGTTATGAAAAATGAATTAAACATTCACCTGGATTTGCTTCATGTTAATTCTGTTTTCATGGAGCAGCTAGAATATATTGAACAAAGTGTTCCTAAGTGCTTGCATCATTTTCACGAGTGTGTAATCACAAGTAATATAGAAAAAGTTCATTCAAGCCATAAAACTGATATTGATTATCCTGAAATTTGGAGTCGTATAGATAATGTAACTTCCAGATCACAGATCCAGATCTAAAAAAATCCACGTCACTGGAAAACTATGTACTTATAACTAAATTTGACAGCAGGATGTTTGTTTTATCTACTTTAAGTTACTTTTGAAAGTTAATTTAAGTGTCTTTCAGAAGACTCAAGTTCCTTGAATAGTTAATGGAGAGAGATAACCTTAAAGCCATCTAAAACAGCTTTCATGAATAATTCTACCTGACCTGAACCCATAAGGGATATAAACATGAGCATATACAGAATAATATTTGCATGCAGAACTGGTTAGTCCACGGAAACACACAGCTATGTCTATATGCATGAATCTTGTGAGTAAAATTGCTGTCTTTGCTGAGTTGTAAAGGACAGTGTATGCAAAATTACAGGAGACATTTTGAATCATTGATCATCTTGATTATAAGAGGGATTGAAGTTTAAAGTAAGCCAGTAATTTTCACAATTAAGTGTGGGTTTGCGATATGCAACCTAAAATTTCATTCCCTTAATTTAGGTTGTCTTGTCGGCTTCACATACCCTTGCAAACTATATTAAATTTCAGAATACATTATAAATATTGGACCTTTCTGCATGTGGCATTCAGTTAATGGATAATTTATAGAAACCCTGTTTAAAACTTCCCAAACTTTAGAGTTATAGGAAAAATAATAGTCTCTCTTGTCTCCATCACCTGCATTTTGACAGGTCGTAAATATAAGACAAACCTAAGTCATTACACATATATCCATGTCTCTACTGAAATGAATTATAATAGGGCAAGTACAGTAGGAGTTCAACAGCTGCAGAGTAGCACTGAAAGAGCAGCAGTGGCCTGAAGGAAGAATCAAAGTAATTATGTGTCTCACTGGAAGTGGTGAGCAGCAGAGTTAGATGAGTTAGATGAAAGGAATCTAACCAGTTCACTTAGCTTAATCTTTTGCAAGAGAAATGCTTTCTTCTACTTTAGTGTAGAGAGCTTCCAACCACAACTCTTCCTCCTCCAGCCCCATATAGCACCACTGTTTGGTAGCCAGGATTCAAACAGTGGTTTAAATTGCCTACACAGCAAGAAAAATGCAAATGCATGATAAGCACTGAGTGCAGTGTATTCAACTCCATACATTACCTGAGTTCCACAGAACAGCACCAACATCAGCATGTCGTGTGCATGAGGGAGGAGGGAAAGACTTCAGTACCTCTATACTACCATGACTTTACTGCTTGTGAATAAATGCCTTAGTATAAAAACTAGTAAATCAGAAATTTCGTTCAGCTCTGCAGTACAGATGCAACCTGTTCAATGCACTTTATCCTATCATCTCAGCTAAAGCATCTTAGCTGAATGGGAGTGCTATGTGTGATGTGAGTACAAGATTTGAACAGGTACCCACAAGAGTGGGGAAGGAAGCAGGACCTGTCTGCAGAAAACATCAGTTAGCTGTTACTGGAATACTATGCCCAGTTCTGGTGTCTAACCTTTTAAAAAATTGAAGACATTTCTGAGAAATTGTATAAAGCTGTCTTGTATTCTTAAACGTATGCCTTACGGACAGAGATCAGAGGAGCTCAGTCTACTTAATCTGCTTCAGAAAAAGACAGAAAGACAGTTTACAATTATCTGTAAGTACCTATGCAGGGGAAGACCTCTTTTACTAAACATTTTCACAGTATAAAAATCATAGGCATAACAAAATCCAGTAGCTGAAAATTAAAATCAGACTAACTCAGGCTAAGACTTGTTAAGAGGAGCTGGGAGGAGTAGTGGGGGGGTCTTCCTGAGGAGGCAGCTGGTGCCTCCACACCTGGCAAAATCTGGCATTTACCTTATAAATACAGCTAGTTCACATATGTTTAACAGGTTCGTGCAGGCATTTCAGCACAGCCAGTGTCACCACATAAAGAAAAGAGGGTTAATATCTAATGAAACAACAGAAAACAAATCAACTTCTCACAGCCAGAGGGCTCATTTGGACTAGCCTGGCTCATCAGTGGGATTCATTTTCCCTTTTTCTGTAAGTTCCGATCTTGCTGTTGGAGGTATCTCAGTGGCTCTGACTGCACTTACCTCTTCCGCATGGATGTGATGAGATTCGGTTCATGAAGTTTTTTATAGCTCCTTGTGCAGTCTAATTTTGGCTGCTATAGGCTTTGGTACTGGCCTTCCAGGGGCACAGTTTTCCAAAGGTCAATAACAGCACACGTCACTGCTTTCCTTACAGCATCTGTCGCGGAGGCACAGCAGTATTTACTACATGGAGGTCAAAATCGGACAAAACTGTCAGGGAAACCCTCTTGTCGAGTTATGAGGCTCAGAGAAGACCCCCTTGCTTTCTAAACTTCTCGAAGAGGAGCCTAGGTACGGCTGGATCCACTCCTAGTACCAGACTTGGTCAACGATTTATGTCTAAGGCATTATATATGCGCAATCAAGCCAGGCAGATGCCAAACTCAAAAGAGGAATTTATTTTTCTAACCAAAGTTGCTTAACGGGTGATAAACTAAAGATAAAATATGTTTTTAATCAAAGTCACTTTAGGCTCTGACAAACATTCAGTTCAGGATACCAAATGGAATTCAATTACTACACAGCTCAAGGGATCCCCAAATTTTGGAATGACAATCCAAAATGCACAATCACTCACCTATAAAATGAGGGCTCTCAACCTGCCAGGAGTTACCTTGGGAGGTGTCACAGCCTAAGGGGAGAGTCCCCAACTGCAGACCCGCTGCTTCTAGGAGGATCAACTCAAAGTGGTCACCCAGCGGGGCTCCTTTTATACCCTAGGTCAAATCCGATCTGTGGTCATGCATGGTCAGTAGTCTAGAAACTTCTCTCCACCAAGGCTTTCGATTGGCTAAGGCCCCGGTCTGTTGACTGGGTGGCCCCACCTTTCCTGTCCCCTGACCTTGGTGTGTAGGTGACACCCCATCAGTGGGCCACCGCTCTAGAAGTTTCTGGTGTTATTGAAGATGGGGGTGTGGATACACCTGTGAATCCCACAGCATCCCTGACTGACTGCTGTTGTTTAAGGCAACCCTGTCCTGGAGGAACTTACGCCAAGCGGAGGAAAAGGAATCTCCATTGACAAGTTCTTTCAGGAGTGCTAGAAAAATATCTACTGAACAGACTTGGAAAAAAAAATCTGAAACACCCTATTGTGGATAACTTAGAAATTACTTAGGTGTTTCTGTAAAATCAAAGTCTAAAATTCCGATCTTATCTCCTACCCTTTCTGCCCTTCAGGCTATCAACTTCCAGCTGAGAATACTGGAAAAGATGGGATTATCAAAGTAATAAGAAAATAATGGCAGGAATGTGCAGTTTTCAGGTGTTGTATGGTCACTGAGGGAACCATAGCCTGTGGTATAATTTAGACCACATCCAAAGCCTGTAATAATCGTTTCCTCAGTTCCAGAGTCTGGTCAAAACATAATTTTGAAAATTAATGATTTACAGTTGACTTCTTGTCAGCCTTCCATCTCCCTGCCTGTAAGAAATAAAAGAAAGAAAGAAAAGAAAGCAATATAGCCAAAACCCCATGCCCCAGTTGGGTAGTACACCTACATATTTGAAGACTGTGATTATTTCAGAGAAATGATGGACTAAGAATACTGTTAGGGAATATGACATTAGGGAATTATTGTAGCAAAATATTCATCACTGTATTTTTTCCAGTAAAAAAATATATTATAATGAGATTAAACACATACCAGGAATGGGTCAAAGAGTTAAAACATGTTCTTTTTTATAGGTTTTGTCCAGTAAAGGTGGAATGAACTCTAGATGGAGAAGTTAGTGCCCCTACTAAGTATTATACATTACATTATTTAACTAACTATATATTGTGTGTATATATGGAGTTATTTAATAGCACATATGTTAACATATGACTTTTAAAAATACCAACTATGAAGCTAATAACAAATAATAACATAAAAAACAGCCCCAAGGAGCAGAATACTTGGTATATAAGCAAAATTATCAGCTTAAGAATATTCTGTTCCTTAGCAGGAAATGTTTGCTTTTAATTTGAAGGAGTAGGTATCATAGGAACTAATTATTTATCAGTGATATAAACTTTAATGAGTCTGTGTACACTTTGGCCAGCAGGTGTATCTAGCTTCTTCCTGAAAGACAGAGTAGTAATTATCATGGACGACATTGCTTTATGGAAATGTATTTCTTACTAGTCTTTTGAACAGTCTTGTCCATTTGTTTGCATTCATCTCATGGAGAGCTGGTGTAAATGAGAATCCTTCAGGAAAACAGGCTTTTGCTATAGAGGGCCAAGGCTCATCTGCATGAGAAGCAGAGACTTGTGTGGACGACAGTCTCTTCTCCTTGAGACAACTGAAAGATCATTCCCTCACTTCAGTACGTTCTTTCTCACTGCAGATTTGTACAGAATGTGAGACTTCAGTGTATTCTAAATCTGTTGAGGTTTGTGTATTTTGAACAATATATTTGGAATGATTCCGTTTTCATTGTGGTTTTTTTTTTCAGCTTTTTAGCTAAGTAGAGATCACATCTCATATTTTAAAAATACTATCCAGTTTCTTTGTATTTAATCTTTTAACATGTCTTTTCCTTTTCTTGCTTTTTTTTTTTTTTTGTCTATTTGTTGTTTTCTGTTTTCTTCAGGAATGAACCTCTAAAGAAAATACATATTTATATACATTTACATGCATGTAGATATGTATTACTTTCCAGTGGAGGTTGCTGGAAATTCTAGAATGAGACAAAAGTACAGGGGAAAAAAATCAAGAAAACTATGTTAACATGTCAGCACACAAAAATAAATCAACAAAAAGCCATTAAGTTTTATACTTATGCAAGCACTTGCATGCTGGAATTTTAAAACCTTGACAACTAGTAGTAACATTTTCATTACATGTTAAAATACCGCGTTTCTGCTCTGGCTTTATAAATATTGTTCATAGTTAACTTGAGTCTGAAATGAGCCACTTAAGTGGCAACTATGGATAGGTAAAATCTATTTGCACATGAACGACAAGATGATTGTGCTTCTAACATTGGGCCAAGTACAAGAAAGCAGGAAGGTTGGGTCCAGCTGCTGCTGAGTGCACACTCATGCAAGGAGCACCAACTTCAGCTGATTCACAGGTGGTATGTGGGCGCTTTCAGGGAGGAGAGCTTTAATAACTGGGCAAGAATATGTAATAAGTGTGATGGCAGAATGTAAGTAAATGGCAGATACATGAGAAATGCATAATAGAAGGCAAATAAATTGTAGGATAATATGAAATGTAATTTTAGGAAATGGCCAAATACATTGGTATAGTAAGAACCACAAGTCACTCTGGATTTCAGCTACCAAACAGCTGGACTTTATTACGTTGCATGATCAACAATACATCATTTTACACTTATTGTCAGAGTAGTAAACGATTCTGAGTAATGAATCCAACACAGAGTGAAGTTTTATGTCTCAGCAAGTCAGAGTAAGTGAGCATCTAGACAAGATGAAGTCAGAAACACAGTTTGGAGCAGGTAATTATGATTAATGGAGAAACAGTTACATGATACAACAGGAGCAAATTCCTGGAATGGCATCTGTGACCATTCAGGGAGAAAGATCCTGAGAAACAGAAAAAAATCCTGGAGTTTTTGTTTGCTACTCCTCATTTGTAGTTGTAGTTGACTTCCATAAAGAGAAAGGTGAAGCAATGCGGTATAATATGTACATAATTCAAAACTGAACTAGATAACTGTGGCATTTCATGAGAGAAGAAGATGCAAAACAAAGTCACTATGTTAACACAACCAAAAAAAATTATACAGATATCCTCTCTAAGGCAGGCACTGGGATGGGAAAGTTGAATGGTTCCATTTGACCAGAACTCTCTCCACAGTCAGGCTTACAGAACTTATCATTTTATTATTTTTTAATTAGACTGTTTTAATTTATTCATGATTGTTATTAAATTTACAATACTTTTCAGTTCTTAAATAATTCCTGTATTTTATCCTGAGGCAAAATCTTTTTAGCCTCTGGCATTTAAACTCAAGGCTTCTCACTCATCTGCAATAACTACACTATCTGACTTGAAACAAAAGAGTAAATATATGGCACCACATAGGGCAGATATTCAACAGTGTTATAATTTAATACATTAGCCACTCACCTCAGGAAAATTGAATAATAGTTTGTGTCATTCATCAGTGTGGAAGTTTTACTTCATGCTGTCACTGGGGCATCTTTGTACTATGCAGTGACATCCAACTCACACAGTCATGTTTGTGGACCAGTTCCTTGTGCTTCTGCCCATTGAGACAGGCTCTTTTACAGGGCACTTCAAAGCAAAAATCTACTGCAAGTGCTTTGAATTATGCACCTAAAAAGCCTTTCTCTGTTCTTTGATTAGAGAGGAAGCCTTAAAGGGTGTAGCAAAACATTCAGTAGGAGCAAGTCTACTTAAATGGGGTGATTAACTTTCTTCACCACTCTTCTCCATTTTTTTTTTGGTCTCTACAGTAGCATTGGTCTAGATAAACCCTTGGATTAAGACTCAAGAATTAGCAACATGAATAAAACACATCATTTGCAGTTCATTTTTATTCTTCTCCTTTTTCCTCAGGAAAAAATGTGCATGCACTGTGGAATGCTTTGTTTCCTAAGGTTCAATTTGAAGACATTTCTTTCCACTTCTTTTCTTCCTTATTTTCTTTTCTCTTAGAAAATACTTAGTTTGCTGTGTTGGTGAAAGCAGTTCAAGGCGTTAACTTGATATAAAGCAGAAGGCGATAATGGCTTTGATGACCCTTAGTTTGCAGAGAAAGCTCTGTCTCCTGCCTAAACAAAGGTTATTGATGTGAGAGAAATCTTGTTTTCAGTCTAAGAACAAAGTTAAAGATCACTATCTCCTTCTATAGCTTCAGGTGTTCATTTTAGTTTTGCAGATATTACCCATTCATTCAAAAATAATACGTCTCAATTTTTCATAGGAAATCCCCGAAGAACAGACAAAGAAGCAAATTTTCTCATTATAAGTATTTAAATCTTGGAGGGGGGAAGAACTATTACAGCTTGTAGCTGTTCAAAGTGTTTATGACGAAACTGCTCTGTAAGCAGTGACCATGGAGCAGAAGTGAAGGCATATAAGTAAAGGACCACCCAGGGTCTCCCACTAAGAGGTGCAGAGTGGTTTGTGGTTGCATGGTTGAGGCCTATTGCTCTGCAGAACACAGTGCCTAGGTGGAATTCAGCTCCATTTAGTGATGCCAAAATTTAAATACCTGCATGCCAGTGTCTGCAGGCACTGTAGCTGTCTAGCTCCCGTTTATATTGTGTGGAGATCTAATCAATAGAGTCAGTAGTATCTTGAAATCTATTCCACGTACCCTGAGCTAGTTACCTGAATTCAATCAGTTGAGTTACCCTCCAGATTCCATTCACTATATTGCCTAGATGTCATTTGACTTTTGCCCTAGATTGTTTCTGCTAAAACAGAGTTTTAGTTGTTTTCCCAGTTCAAATACATGAAATAATGTGAGGTTTGTGCCACAGTCTGCCAAATTGAGGATGAAAGACCTTTTAGGACAGTAATGTAATTTTTTTTCAGTACAGCATTGCTCCTGAGTGCCCTACCTGAGTACTGCACTCAGCTTTCATTTCACAAAAAAACTGGTCGACTCATTGCAAAAGAAATTCCAGTAACAAAATAAAATACATTTTGTGTGGACAGTCAGGGGACTTATGTTACTTGACTGTGATAAGGCACCCAATGACTTCAGGAAAACAAACACAAGGAAAAATTGTTCGGTATATTTCTAGGAATTATTTTGCTTTATCTGTCTTCTGGCTTTATTCTTCTGTATCTACAGTTTACTTCTTCCCATACCATGTTCACTAATACTTACTTTGTACAACATTCTCCTATCTTTAAGGACAGAATCAAAAAGGTAAAAGAGTAAATTCTGCTCTTCAAGATTTTTGCTATGGTTGTTGCTTCATTTCTTATGAAAGCACACTGAATTCCTGAATATGGTCTTTCTGCAAAGTATCATACCTTCCTAAACAATGAGAATTGAAGGAACTTTCTATTCTTTTTCATCTTTCTTTGGCAGGTACTGTTTCATCTCATGCTCTCCATTAAAAGTAAAAGCATCTTTCTACACTATTGTTTTGTGTACTTATTTGGTAAATGCTTCCCATGGAAAACACTTCGGTAAAGGTCGCAGCCAGGCTCACTTGACGTAACTTTAGGATGAATGTGTGTTTTCTCTGCACAATGTACAAACAGAAGGTGACTGCTCAGTTGGAGTCAGAGGCTTGGGCTCAATCTCCTTTTCTAGCAGGGTTTCTTGGGTATTAATGGGCAAGCTATTTCAGACCAGATCTTCAAAATGGCTCAAAATGACTCAAAATTTCTGGGGTGGGTTTGAAATATCTGAGTTAGTTATTTATGTTCCTTATCTTGTACCTCAGAAGAATTATGTTCCTTTGTGTAAGAATGGGTTTAGCAATACCTTCTGCACTGCAGCTATAGAGGTGCCTAATTTAGGCTATAGGAAACACTGGAAGATAGGGTGGTTCTGTGACATTGTCTCTTGCCAGACTCTTTTCATTTATCTATAACCGTAACTTTCAGGATCAGGTAGGAACTCATGTCTATAAAATTTCCTGTCATGTGTAAGCTTCGAAGACACCCTTTTAGACAAAACTGACTCATTCAGGTTTGTTTGTTTTTTTTTTTTTTTTAACATATGGATATATAATTTGCTATCATTTAGAGATTGGACTATGAATCCAGGAACAGGAGACATTTGTTCCAGTCTTTCTCCAGCTGCCGAATTTTCAGATTTCCGGCTTCCTCTCTCCACAGAAGCATTCTTATGAGAAAACTTGTGTTGCATTCAGCATTCACTTTGAATTGGTTGGAAAGAATTTTTCCCCCTTGGGAAATTTCAACAGAAAAATTGTACGATTTAAAAATATTAATAAATTATAATGCCATTTTGTAATGTAAAACTATTTCCAAGCTGTTCTACTGATGACTGTATTAGTTGAATGCTTCATGAGCTTCAATGAATTTTATCCTTGCACAATCTTTGTGATGTAAAACACTCAAAACCATTTTTTCCATTGGAGCACTACATGAGACAGACTAAATGCTTTACTGGACATCACAAAGAAAGCAAGCATGGAAATGTCCAATCCTTTTAAGTCTTTGAATATCACTGTCCACTTGTGGATCCTTCCCCTTTATGTTCCTGGAAACAATATCCTCAACACTCAGACAGGACCAAGAGATCAGAGAAGGGAAGAGATGAACTGGTTTCAAGAATGTCAGGCTAGGTTAAATGCTTGGTCTACACACTTTGATTGAGTTCCTTTAAATGTGCTACAGGAAGTAGTGTGGTAACATTGATGTAACTTTTAATTTGCTTTCCAAGGACTTTCCATTATTAATTTGTCAAGTGGCTTTTTATCGCTCTGAAGTATTTTTCTTTTTCTCTTTTTCTTTTTCTTTCTCTTTTTCTTTTTTTTTCTTTTTCTTTTTCTTTTTTTCCCTACTTCTTCTTTTTCCTCTTCTTTTCTTTTTCTGCTCTTGAAAAAGCACTTCTCAGGAACCAGAAAGATAAACTTCCACCAGTAGAAAATAAGCGATTTCCTGTGAGCAATGTCACTGCTAATACGAGATGTCCAAAAGCAGATGTTGGTTGCTTCAGGCTGCCCTATGATATTCTTTTAATCCTTGACATTGCATCATGGGTACTGGGTAAACTCTATTCATGTAGATACAGTTTGTGAAGATTTGAAGTTGGTAACAATATTGCAAAATTCATGCTCTCCTGAATAAACTGCACAATAATAGCCTTACCCTCTGCACAAGGCTTTCAACAGGGCTCCAGCTGAAAGAGACATGTAATTCAGAACAGATGAAGCATAAAGAAGCATAAATATTGTACAATGGCTCCAAAAATGATCATGCATGACTGCATACATCCTAATTGTCCTTCGTTTGTATGTAGATTTAGCAGTGCAAACACCAGTGCTATACCATTAGCACTATCAACGTGCATTTATAAACTAACCTCGGGAAACAGTGTAGGAAAAAGACATTTGATCATTAGTGCATGATTTAGACCTGGAAAGGACTAGTCGAAAGCTACCCAAGTGTTCATATGGCTACACAGCAGGCTTATTATCTGTATTAAAGTCATTATTTCTGTAGGAGAAGTTAAAAAAAAAAAAAAAAGAACACAAGAAACAAATAAGGTGTTTAAAAGAGGAGGTAAAGAAGTAAAGAAAACATGTGCTGCACATATACAATGCCCAAGAGACTGTGCTGCAGTGAGGGTTGTCATGGGGACTGCTGGACGGCAGTAAAAATGCAACAGGATCTGAAAGTGAGGTGCCTAGAGCATCCCGTATCAACCCTCGGCTCCCACCAAAGTTGAAGCAAGTCGAGATCTGTCCCTGTTTATTGCCAAAGCAGTCTAGCACTGGCCAAGATGAGACTTCGAGATGGGCAGCAATAGCTAGTGGCATAGGAGCTGCCAGGAGCGATTACCTTCATAGGAGCTATTCCCCAAAAAGCAACCATCCCAGGAAGAAAAAGATTTCATTATTGCTTAGCAAGAATGCTGCCTGTGCAACAGTTTTCCTTTTTCAGAGTGAGGAGTAAATTACTTAGCCTTCTAAAGAAAATATCTTACCTCGGCTAGTCTGGCTGGTGAATCATGAGGCCTACGTCCTATTCCCACCTCTCATAAAACCTTCCCTTTCTACAACAGGGAATATTAAAAGAGTAGCTGCTTCCTTTTTTATAACTACAACTACAGCTGGAGTACAGAGTAATAAAAAGGTGAGCCTTACTATTCTGTACAGCAAGTGCAAATGCGACAGCCTCATCCTGTGATTCCACACAACCTTTGCAAATAACTCAGTGGTGCTATCATACTGAGAAGCACTTACAGGTTGTCACACTGGGTGTAAGCATCTATCTCAAAATATACAACTGAAATCCTAGCCCTCCTGAAATGATATGGGAGTCCTTCATAGAGTACAGTAAGGCCACATTTCTTTCCTAAAATATGAACTATAACAGAAGAGATGCTGTTTGCATGGTCATCAGTCCTTGCTGAGACTTTTGGGACTGATGCTGCTTAACTCCATGCTTTCTTTTCTGATGCACATTCATGTTGACCACGACCCAATCATCATGGGCCCACGCAGAATCCCACTGAGCAAACAGTGCCAGACTGCAGGAATCAGATGTACTTGATGACCTCTCATCCAATCAAATCTATCTTCTCTTCCTTAGCTCAAAAGGTGACATCAACTTAAAACTTATCTAATAAAAGGCCAAACTGGTTATGTCAATGGGAAGGGGTCTTATTTCCTTTTTCCTTTTGATTTTTAAAATAATGTTATTTTTTTCCCTCTCTCCCCGCCCCCCCCTTTTGAATACATCTCTCATTCGTTCTATTTCTGAGTTTCCTAGCAAGGAAAATGAACTGGTTTCTTACACGCTAGACCCTGGAAATTAATTGTTGTGTTTATAGTACAATAATCTAGAAGCTAGAACCCTGGAAGTAAACAGGGAGTGAATCAGCTTATCAGTACAGATACCATAGTAGGTTTCAGTGGTGGCAAAATTATAAAATTGCTAATTACTTGTTAAAGTAATTCTAAAAAGCCCAAATCGAAAGACAGCTTAGTTCACAAAGCAATTGCATGGCCTACAGTCCTCGAGAAATTCTCTCTCTATAAGAGAAGCTGAAGTTTCTTTCACATGCACAGCGCATTGGTCAGATCTAGTTTAGAAACAGTACTGAAAGAATTACCTCTTATCAAATGAAAAATCATTGGCACCACTTTTAACCCAAAATTACAACATGTAGTTGATTAATGGGGTACGTCCATGAAAGGAAAACAAATCTGTAACTGAAACCCTGATACCTGAAACCTGCCAAAAATTTCTGAAAATTCCTAAGACCAATTTTCCCCCTAACAGTTGTGATGGACGGAGGAGATAATTTATTAGAGCCAAGAAGTTTATGTTTTTTTCATGCAAAAAAGTTAAATAATAGAGAAACCTTACATATAATTTCTAAATCACTGAAATTATTTCTTGTTGTGCCTATGGAAAAGCAATTCCTTCCACATATTACTAAGTTCTGCTCTCATTTTAGTCATTTGTTTATCAACATCTCTCTGAGTAATAGAATATTACTCATTTCAAATCATCCTATCATGCACACATAAATAAAAGACAGCACATGCCTGTTACCTGTAAATAGTTCTGCTTACCAAGCATTGGGGATTTTTTAGTTTGGGTTTATTTTTAAAAATGCCCATTTGAAATATCCATATCAGTAACATACACTACCTCACTCTTCTGAAGTTACATATGCAGATGTTTCTTGTGCCAAAATTAAGGTGATCTATGCAATCTAAATACTATTTTTTTGCTCCTTTTCTGTGCCTGTATACAGCCTTTAAGTATGTGTGATTTTTTTTCTCACTGTAGGAATTAAACCTTATTCAGTCAACATTTTGGATAGTTATTGAGGAAAGATGAGCAAGAGGCCTGGAGTTCTCACTCAAAAGTTGGACTGGGTTCTGTAAGTCGTCTTTTTGAGTCCAGCAGTTTCCAGATGAAATGCAGAAATTGACCTCAGTGTTCTCTATATTCATTATATTAAATTATAATGCAGTAGTTTCATTACTTTCAGTAGTTTACCTATTGAATTAACATAGCTAAGGTAGTTAGTTGCATTAGCAGTTCACAAATCCTAAAAATTAT
>NW_009633823.1:0-46285 GCF_000690535.1 Cariama cristata
CCAGGACTGACCCCTGGGGAATACTGCTGGCCACAGGCCTCCAACCAGACTCTGCCCTGCTGATCACAACCCTCAGAGCTCTGCCATTCAGCCAGTTCTCAATCCACCTCACTGTCCACTCATCTAACTCACGCTTGCTGACCTTACCTATGAGGGTGTTATGGGAGACCGTGTCAAAAGCCTTGCTGAAGTCATGGTAGACAACATCCACTGCTCTCCCATCATCTACCCAGCTAGTCATACCATCATAGAAGGTTATACACTCAAGGTAAATATTTATTGGTATTGAAACTGTAATGTATTTATTCATACTGGCTTGAAATTCCAGAAAAACACATTGACTGATTTTAAAAAAAAAAAAAAAACAAACAAAAAAAACTTTAAGTGTTTCCTGCTGCACTAGATATAATGTATATGTTCAAACCCTCCCTGTCCCCGATGTGCAGAGAAGGAAAGTAAAACCAGGGAAAAATAACAAAAATCCAGACTGATCACAGTACAGCATTCAAACAGTATTAATCTTGTTATCTCAATCCTGCCACCTTTTTGTATAAATGTATAGATCTATGTATGTATAAGAAATATTTATTTAGATTGTAAATCCCTGGGGCACTAAGTGTTTTTTGCTCTGTTCTTGTATATTTCCTAGCAGAGTTGGTTTCTGCTTGATTACTAAAGCTACCTGGTCTGATAATATTGAGTAATTATTAATGAAGTATTTGCCTTATGGTTCTTTGTGGAAGTCGCTAGTAGGAACATTATGAGTATGCAGTGCACCGGTGCAATTAGTCTACAAAACTAACCCATATTCTTACTTTTGTAAACCATCCTTTAATTTCTCTACAAAGATCTCACTCCCAATATTGATCAGGCCAGTTTCTGCATGGCTTGTGGTATCTGAAACATTGGTTGTTGAAGAGAAAGGAAATCAGTAAAATTGAGTTATTTTCTGCATATACAAAACAGCGACAGAGGTTATACATAAGAAAAATAGTGGTGATGGAAGGGTGAAATTAATTCAGTGACACTATACAAACACCTACGTTCTTTTTTGAAATGATAGGAGAAGAAACAAATCCTGATCTTGGGAGGTCTGTGCAGAATTGTATGGGCAAATGGAGTTTCTCTACATCTACACAGCTGTAGCTGAGCCTGAATCTGGCTGTTGCAATTAAATTTTAAACCAGTACCCTCATCTCCTGCTTACTAATACTTTTTGTTGGTGGGTTGTTGTTTTGTTTTTTTTTTTTTCCTCTGATGTAGTATGGATTGCCAAAATTTAGATGTTGATTCTGGAGTTCAGATGTTGTCTCGTAGTTGACCAGTTGCAGGTTATTTACTTTACAAAAAGTGTGCCTTTTGATGCAATAGATGCAAATATACTTTTAATGTTTCTGTGTTGGCTAAATAGAGTTATGGGAAATCATATCGTTATAATTATGGCTTTGTTCAGACTTGTTGTCCACTCCCATTCCCCTCTGAATTAGCTACAGGCTGGCAAACTGTAGTAGCCTTTATTATATTGAATACACAACGGCTCTGCTAAAAATATTTAACCCAAAGTGAGCAACAAAGGTGAGAGATTTCAGCTCTCGCACCCCTTGGCTATGGTGGTATCTCTTCTGCCCTGCACTCCTCTACTCTGCCAGAATGTCTCAGTGATTAAAGCTTTGTAAGTCTTAATAAAAGGCAAGAAATTAAAAATTATTTGGGGGTGCAGATTGCAAACTTCTCTTTTGTTCAGTTTCCATATGCTTTCCCAGCTAAACCACCTAATAGGAGGCTTACGAAATGCATGGTTTTATCTGCTGTTCTGGAACAGCTTTCCTCAGTGAATCTATAGTGGAGTCATTTTTATAACATTTGATTTCCCTCGAATTTATAGATCTACTTTTGCAATCCAAGCGAACAAAGAGCAGTCTCAGCTAGCATAGTGACATAATAACATCATTTAACGTAATTTCAGATGGAGAAGCCTCAAAGCCGTGACAGAATATGGGCCAATTTCTCCTCTCCGTTGGCTGGGCAGAGAGCCTGACCACAGTTTTGCAGCACGGCTGAGCCATGAATCTGTGGCTGGTAGAGCTATTAGAGCTTTCTAGCAGAGCTTCCTCCAGGGTATGCTCCTCCTCTTCCTTAGCAGTGGAAGTAGCCACTCCGGTTCTTGGAGTGGCCTTACGTGGCCACAATGAAAGGAGATGTCAGGGGACGCCTTAGGTGGGTGACCCTTGTTAGGCCAGGGGTAAGGATGAAGCTGGTATAGACCATAGCTTTCTGTCTCAACCTTCTTCAGTTTATCTTGGCACTTCCATTGAAAAAGATGTCAGAGCCATAGCAGGGGATTGCTTTTCAGTGCATTTGCCTGTGAAAGGTGACAACTTTCTCCATGAAGTTTTTCCTGATGGATTCACCAGTTAATGTCAGAGGACTAATTATATACATCTTTTAAACTCTTACTGCATGTCAATCTACAATATATAATAAATCCTAAACTTTTATTCTGCTACAGTGTTAGTAAATTGCAACTAAAACTTCACATCACTGTTTCTTTTGAAAGTTTTGGTGATAATATTTGACACTACAGTAACTGTATTGACGTCATGTTTTTGATAATGCTTACCTAAATAATCCTTTCTATGGTTTATCTATAGTTTTGTGGGCACTGTAGTTGGAATCGTGGCTCCACTAAAGCTGGTGACGTTATTGACTTCTGTAGAGCTAGGATGTCACTATAGGATTTTACATTGTTTTGACTTTCATTTAGTCTCTTATCTTTGTGTTTGTTTTTAACATGGCTCTAACTTTATAGCAGATGTGGATTTTACTTGTAATTCATGCATGTATATGTAGCATTGACATAATAGCCTGCTTTTGGGATTACAGGTCTCAAAGATGAGATTCAGCAAACACTTGCTCACCTGCATACTTGATAAAGCTGCTTATGTCAAGCTTGTATGAAAGCATGTGTATTTTCAGACTTGGGATTTAGTACATTGCAAAGAAGTGGAAACGAGCTGATTTGTCTTTTGGACCAAGCAAGTGTGAAACCTGGGGCTGAAGCATAAGGCTCAAGCTGAGAAGCCGTATGCGTTTTACACTGCCTCTCTCAATCAAATTTCAAAATCCCCTGAAGTTTTAATCTTCATTAGGCTGTGTGAAAGCCAAATCTAAGCATTTTAAATGAGATTATATTTTTCTTGTTTGAAAATGTTCTTCTGCCTTTTGTAGGGGAAAGAGAGGAAGAGGAAGCCTAAAATCAGTAACTTAACAATTACCTTTTAAGCACACATGAATATTGTGAACTCTGAAGGGAACTTCTCAGATGTGAAGAATATGTAGAGACTTTCCCTGAGGGGATTTCTCTGCCCTGCAGTGCTTGTAGCCTCTCTACACCCTGCTGCCTTGAGAGTATGGGTCTGGTCAGAGCGTTGGTGCTGTCTAGTGGCAAGTTATTGCATCTCACATCGCTGATGGAAGAGTTAACTGAAGAAAAATGTAAAATGTTGCATTTGATTAACAGCCCTCAAAGCATGGCTTGGGTTATGCTAGTTTTGAAGCACGCAGGTATTTTCTAATGCCTTCACACAGAATTAAACGGTAATGTTTGCAAGTATAGTTAAGGCAGTGCAGTCTCTGTAACATGGGTGATGTTACAGTGGTTCTCCTTTCTTGTTGGGACTGGGAAAGGTGACTTACAGTCCTGGTCTTGTTTTAAGGTGTTTCTTTGCTATTCCCAAAGGTTCAAAGGTAAGGTCAGATGTGGTGTGCTGGTTGCAGCTGAATCCAGATAGGAGCTTGCTGCCCCCAGTCTTTCTGACCGCTCTTTGCTGTCCACTTAGCAGAGGTTGCAGTCTCCAAGACAGGTTGACATGCTTGTGTACCACTTCTTGCTAACCCAGTTTATCTCAAGCAGTTATTTTTTTAGATCCCTGCCATTTTAAGGAGATGCCCTTTGTGTTAGGATGGTGAGCAGGCTTGCAGCTGAAGGGATCAGTAACCTCACAACCTGGTTCAGCTGCAGCCAGACTGGCATGTCTGGTCACAGCCTGAGAAACCTCTTTATTGATTTTTGGGGTTTCCTAACTTGGGTCACCCAGGCACATCAGTTACTATCTGCCCATCTGGGGATTGGGTGCATGAGGCTGAGTGCACACGTGGGCTGTGGCTACACTGATACGATACCTCTGCCTTTGGCCTCAGACCTGATGAGGACTTGCATGTTGGCTGAGAAGGAATTGTGTTTCAACTCAGTTGGGACAGGTTACATATGTCTGCACCAAAAGTTTAAGCTGATGGACACGAGATCATTATACTGCTGTAACAGTATAGCGAAGCTGATTCCACTGGACTTCAGGCTGATATGCTGGAGAGACTGGTACATATCCCTGCTGCTTTGGCCAGCTCTGCTGTGGGTCTGGTCCAGTACAGTGGATGGGAGGGATGCACGGGTGGGGACAGTAAATTGTTAAGCTTCTTGTGGAAATCTTCCTGTTTGTCTTCATCTACTCTATTGGAAATGTAAGGTGAAATGTGCGAGTTCTGTTGCTGTGGTGAAAACTAGCATGGTTTGTCTTGTGATTAGTTACTGCAGATCAGCAAGCGCATGATATTAGAAGCTGGTTTTGTTTGATTTGTCTGTCAACCTTACAGATGAGAGATGCCAATTTAAAAAACTTTTATGTGGGCCATAGTTAAAGTTACATCAGTAGGCCAAAGTATATTGCTAAAATTCTGTTTCTTCTATGAAAACGGTGACACTGGAGCAAAAACAGTTTAAGAAATATGGAACAGCCTCTTTTTGTATAGGTGATTGCATGGTCTTCAGTAACGTCTACAAAATTTATGGAGGAAGTAATCCCAACAGGTGTTCCTTGTCTTATGTGGTCTAGGGAACACAAATTACAACTTTTTATTTTCCTTTTTTTCCACGTGGAAGCACTGCACATGTAGAGATTATATTCATTTGTTTTGGTAATGTGGAACTTCTGAAGCCACATACAAACTGCTGTTTAACAGCCTGACCTGTTTGTGGTGAGTTTTTCTTGCTTTCAGCACTCTTCTGTTCTGTAGAAAATGTACAAACATGTAGATGTTCTAATTTGTTCTCTTTTTTGTTTCTAGATATCAGTATTACCTACAAGTGAAAAAGGATGTTCTTGATGGCCAACTACTTTCTTCATTGGAGCAGGGAATTCGACTAGCTGGTTTGGCAGTGCAAGGTAAGATGACATGACCTGATCGCCCTTTTCCAACATCGGCTTTTTTGGTTTGTTCTGTATGTTGACTGGGCACTAACTAAAGCCTTGTATGACTCCTACTTACAACAGCTGGGTTTTCTATTGATTTAAGAGTACAAAGGTGATTGATGAAACACTCACACCCTCAGGGAGGGAATGATGGGCCACATCACAGTGTTCAACTTTCCTATTTCTAAAATCCATGTAAGTGAATCTGGACAAAACTCCAGTTCTTCCAACCCCAACCACGGAGTACTTTGCAATAATGAATTTGCTTCACGTTCTCTGGTTTGAAATGCAATTACATCAAAGAGCATAGCAGCAGCTTTAATTTTCCCTTTAATTAAAAACTCGTTTTGCTGTATAGTGCTATCTGAAGTATGAAAGAACACATGACTATAATTGTTATGCGAGCTATAAATTAATAATAAACTACTTCTTACAATGCTTTTATTCTGAGCCTCCTAAGGACATCAATAAAAGTGGGATCATATGATGTATATGGGCAGAGGAAGAAGCCCTGTATTTGTAGAAAATATGTTTCAGTATATGCACAACTATGAGAACCTAAGGTAGAGTTTCAGCAATCATGCTCTGGGCATGTCCTCTGATGAGAGGGAATGGGGAAGTATATACATAAATAGCAAACATGAAGATCTGATTCTTGAAAATTAAAGGTTCAATGGAGAGTAATGCTAATATGATCTTTCTTAGAGCAGTAGAAATTCAATTTTAGTATCATATTTTGTGATTAAAAATTGAAGAAAAAATGTCTCCTGTAAAATCTTGGAATGTTTTATTAATAAAGGAAAATATATCTGTAAGATTCCATACTGAATCTTGCAATTTAAGTAAATGAAGTCTTTCCAGTGTGTAAGTTAGTACTAAATAGACACTGAATATGTTTCACTGGTCCTGTGATTTTGGAGTTTTTTTGCTGATTTTGAATGAGTCAGTCTTTGTAATCAGTTTGAAGTAATCACTTTTGTTCTGAATTTGCTTCGTAATCTATTATATTTGAAAGACTATATATTTCAAATATATATTGCATCAGAATGCTGCATCTAATTTTGTTCACTTTATTCCTGACCTTGTATTACTCCCTTTGTCCTTTGCATGTGACGCAACTGAAAATATTTTATTTTGAATGAGTCAGTCTTTGTAATCAGTTTGAAGTAATCACTTTTGTTCTGAATTTGCTTTGTAATCTATTATATTTGAAAGACTATATATTTCAAATATATATTGCATCAGAATGCTGCATCTAATTTTGTTCACTTTATTCCTGACCTTGTATTACTCCCTTTGTCCTTTGCATGTGACGCAACTGAAAATATTTTAAATACTTATTTCTTTTAAACTTACAGATTCTGTTTCATGTCCATTTTGATTTCTTTCTCTTTATGTTAAAACATAACTCTGAGGTGAAAACAAAATGAAACTGCATTTTTGGCATCCTGCAATATGTGAAATTGTCTAGAAGCTTTGAAAGAATGTTTAGATAATACGATTTATGGTGGGGATTTCCAGCTTCTATAATATGAGAATCTTGTAGATGACGTTTGATCCAGTTCAATTAATATAAAATAAAAACCTCCTGGCAAGATTTTCTTTTGATATAAGCTGTTGTGTCTATCTAACAGATAGATAAATATAGGCCTTGTTTAGTATTTTTAACATAGTTTAGTCTTTAGGAAGCATTTTCAAAACTCTGTGGTTTCAAGGACATTTAGACAAGAATCCTCAGCCCGACATATGAGTGAATGTGAGCATGAAGATGAGTGCTTCTTAAAGGGATGAAGAAGAAGTAGAAAAGCAAGTAGAAAGGTGTGGGCCAGTCAGTTAAACTGATGCCATGCCTGTCCTGTTATATTGACTGCAGAAGGGTAAGACCTTCACCCCTACCCCCTACCCAACCATGTTAGTTGCTGACAATTTTTAATAGAATTGGCTAGTGGATTTTAACCTCCTAGGCTGTAAAATTAAGCATATTTTGAACAATTGTGTAGAATTATAGCAGAGGTAGGTTAATTTTTTTTTATTATTTTTTTATTTGGTCAGGGTTGGAAATGTTGGAGAAGCATAAGTGTGCACCATTTTTAAAGAGGCTGAGCAATCCCAGCCTTGTTAGATGGTGGTATTAGTTCATGAAGGCTGCCGAAAAAGAAATTCTTGCACTCCTGATTGGTTAATCATTGCAAATGGTTGTAAAATTAGGGATCAAAAGAGAGATATTATTTGTTGGCTGTTATTTGATCTCTGGTAATAACACTGTTATTTTTGGACCTTCATGTTAAAAGCTGAAGTACAAGCAGAAATCTTTGTGCTGGGTTGTGGCTTCAGAGAGAGCTCGCCCACTTGAAATTAAGCATCTGTGGAAAGGTTATGTGTGGTCTTAACATAAGTGGAAAGTGCTAAAATGAGTAATCATGTTGTTTTTTCCAGCGGATTTTGGAGACTATAATCAGTTTGAATCTCATGACTTCCTCCGAGAATATGTCTTGTTTCCTATGGTGAGTTCTTTATCCTGCTCTTTTGTGGTCTTTTATGAATAATTTCTCCTTGCCTCAGAGATGGCTTTGTTGATGACAGAGTAAAAACACCAGCACTGAACTATTAATACTGGAAATAAATTTGCTCGCCAAAACCTGCAATATGATTGATTGTATCTGGATTAATATATACTATGGAAATTTAGCTCTTTTCCAGTTCCTGTTAAGCCTCCACTAGGAATAGGTGTTAACAAAAGAAATGTACTTCTTTGAATCAAAAAAGAATTTGCAGCTATTAAAAAATGTGTATATTAACAATACTGCAGTATTAGCAACATGGCATAACAAGGGAATATGAGGGCTGCTGATGTAGTAAATGTTGTGTCACAGGGCAAATCATGCAGCCTTTCCTCAAGAGAATGTGAATTTACATCAACTGACTTTTAGACTGAAGTGAAGCATGAATCAGGTCTTCTCAAAATGCTCTCCAAGGACTGTGGTGTAAATTTGTTTCAAATTTACGTTGGAAAATAGGAAATAGCTTCAATGCTGAGGGAAGTGTTTTAGGTCACTAATGATGGTAGAAAATGTGGAGACAAATGCCAAGCACTTGCAATCTGTGACACTGAGCCTGCCTGGGAGGATGGATTGGAGTGGGGGGGAAGCCTGCTGAGGTTAAGGCTGGCTTTATCTAAGATGAACAGGTCATCATCATGAGTCTGGAGTGTAAGCTTCATAAAATGTAAAAAATCATGGAATTCTTTCTAACTGGAAAAAGAATTTGGAAGTAGGGTGGGGTTCCCATGCCCTGACTGTAGCTGCCTAGAAGTTAAGGCATCTGGTTTCCCTCCACAATTAGTGGAGCTGTAGAGGGAGAATGATTCATCTCGTTGTAATTTGAAGGCTTGAGAAAGGCGCTTCCAGAAGCATTTCATCCCATTTACCAGTGCTCTTTGTACATGAACCGCAGCGGATAGTCCGTTCTGCAGTCCAGAGAGGTGACAGCTGCACAGTGTCTTGAAAGTGCAATTTTGAGCTGGTAGACAGAGTTCAATACCACCTGAAAAAGAGAGTCAGCAGATGAAGGGGAATGAATGAATCTATAGAGATCTGAATGTGCCTTGTATAGCCAGAATGTGACTTCAGTATTGGCCTTTCAGTAAGAATCTTCTGTTAGCCTGACTAGTGGAGCAGGATTTCTTTGGTAGGCTGCCTTTATCTATTGATAAGTAACTGATGATCTTGTGTATAATTGATGGCTTATGAAGTCATGTACGATAGCCTATATGGGGAAAGGTGATAGCTGCAAATATAGACAGAGAAATGTGTTGTCAAGCTGTCACTTTGTAGATTATTGAACTTCTGCAAAGTTCTTTCAGTATGCTGATACTACTTTTCTATTCAGAAAAAAATTGGGGGAGAGTTTAGGCCTCTAGATGAGCCAGCTGCCTACATGGTGGTGTGGTCAGCTCTGTCCTGTTCTGCATGTGCTCACTTTGTGGTATCTTGCCTTTCATCCATGCTACTATTGCTGAATTTAACAAGATCAGCAATGTATCTGCTTCCTACAGTCTTCAGAAGCCTGTGCTTACATCAACTGTTTCTCTAGACATTTCTTTAACTACTTGTCTTTGCTCTTCTGGGGAGGAGTGGATTACGTAACAGTAAATATTTCACTGCAAGTTCAGTGACAGTTGCGAAGTGCCGCAGATGTAAAGTAGTCCTGAAGCAAGTGGGAGGATTTAAGTGAATCTGGGGCATAGAAAGAGCCTCCGACGAGAACGTTGCTATACATCTATTAGTGAAGTGAGCTGGTGGATGAGGGAGGGGCAGCTACATTTGTACTGTTTGATCTTGTGAGGCTACAATGTGTGTCAAATGGCGTTTCTTCAGCAGTGAAAAGAACAAAGTTATGTACACAGTACACCCCACAGGTGTGTAGCTGTGCATAGGCATGTACCATGCCATTTTTCATTAGCACGCTACCACTTTCACATTTTTTTGTGGCAGAAGCAAATATCATAGGGAGGGCCCCGTTGAGCAAGAAACAGGCAGCGTGTTTAAGTACCTTACATGCAGCCTTAAGGCTTTTTAAAAATAAGAACTTTGAGGTTTTGCAAGAAAGTTTTTCAGCTTCCTTTTTTTTTTTTTGCCTCGAGTTTATTAGCAGACTTCCTTTATTAATGTGCTCCCAATTATTTCAGAATTGTTTCTACCACACATTATTAAATTTGCAGAAGATAAAAATTTCTGCTTAGAAATGTGTTGCAAGCATAAAGTACATTTTATTACATATTTGAAGAGGTAGCAAAACTTTCAATCCTTTTTAACATGAGGGAGGGAGTACCTGTAGCTTGCAGGACAGAAAATATCTGTGACTTCATTTTCCATGGTCTGTGTATTATTTTGGTCTGTTTTAAAGGGTATATATTAATTTGTAGACTTCCAAGTGTTTTTAAAGACTTGTTTGGTCCTTATCTGTGAAAGATCCCTTATCTGTGCTCTATACTCTGTTCTCTATTTTGGAATAATAAGCATCTTACCCCTATTTTTAACAGCATCTACCCCAAAAAAGACATAAAAAAAAATCAGACTCTTGTGTTCTCCTTGCACATTTTCAGCATCCTGTGCTCTGAATTTTCAATGCAGTTGGTGATAGGTTATCTCTGTAACTACCTGAAGGAGTGTAAACAGGAAACAATCCTGAAACATCTGCCGTCACGATTCCTGTCTTGCGTTTTGTTGTCTGTCTCTTTGGATGACTAGTTTATGATGTTACTTCATATTCTTACAGGATTGGATCCAGGATGAAGCTGTCTTGGAGGAGCTGACTCAAAAGGTTGCTCAGGAGCACCGAACTCACAGGTGAGCGTGACATGTTAAAGTTTGGATTTTTTTTTTATTTTATTGTCATCATCCTCCTAGTACTTTCCTTCCTCCCCACGCTTTTCTGGCAGAGGTAAACTAGCCTATCTTTGTGTTACTATGCTACATCTTGCTAGATTTTTAATTAGTCTGTTTCAAAAGCTTATCTGCCTCTTGTGAACACAAAATGGCTGAGGAACTTAATCCCAAATAAACAAGCATTTGCACCGTAAGGTTTAATGAGTATGTGTAACGCTACTTGTGCTATGTAGTAGACTCCTTTCTCTTCTTGGTTTCATTTGAATCCTGATGGTGACAGACCCTGTGACTTGATTGGGGGTGGTCCAAGGGTCTATCCAAGGGTTTTCTCTCATTCAAGAGAGAGGGAGATACGCACGCTCTCAATGTAATGGAAATGAAAATAACAGGAGTTGGGTTTTAAGTCTTCTTGTGGAAAAGATACAATATGGTGCTACTAGTTAATGAGCTAGGAGTGTATGTATTAGTGCTTCAGTACAAATACCTTCTTTGTAAGCAGGCTTCTTTTGTGTCATCTAGGTGTTTTGATGGTGGAAGTATTCAGACCTCTACAATGCTGTTCATGGAAAAATGGCAGTGCCTATTCGTTATTGGAAATAATATTTGTGTTATGAATTTGCATGTAAAGATTTATTACATGAAATGCAATAGGAATACTAGGTGAAGGGTGCAGCACTCCCCATTATATGGTAGAAAATGGCTGTAAAGGGGCAAATACCAATCTCTGAGTCTTAGGCCATTCTCAAACTGAGTTTCAATGCAAGCTTGGGCCTTTGATGCAACCAAAGGGTTAGCTTCCAAGCTGCCCATGAAGAGGCTTGGGTTCAGTTCTCTCTCTGCCATAGGCTGCTTGTGTGATCTTGGTTAACTCGCAAACTTAAAGGAAAGATTTCCTTCCCCTGCTGTGCTCTTTAGTGCTATTCCTGCAACACAAAGAACAAATAGTTCTCCTCACTTCAGCAGGTAGATCACATTCCACCTCCTTTCTCTCCCCCTTTTTCCCAAGTATTTGTCTGGTTCCTGTATTTCTGTTTGTAAGCTGTGGTAAGGAGGAGCAAAGAGGAGAAACATTAATAGCAGCCTTCTTTTGGAGTAACTTGCAAACTATTCTGGCCTGCTTTTGAGAACTGAAATCTGTCTGAATTCCTGAGCTGTGACAGGAGCATGTGTAGACACATGTGTAAAAGTTTTCAGCTGGTTTGTTCTGTATTATGCAAGAGAATCTGCTCAACATTTGGATTTAGTGCCTGTGTTTTTGAACAGCCAACTTGAAAATGTAGGTCTTCCCTTTTAAGTCATTTTAAGAAACTCCAGTGAATTTGTATACTAATTATGTAAATTAGGACCCATATGGCTCAAATTGGCCATCCAAAACTAGACACAACCTGATGTAATGGCCTGATGTTTTAATAAAGCCTAGAAAACATTTGATGTGTGCAGAAGAAACTGAATAATATGATCAGTTCAGTTTGTTCCTCCTGTTACTTGAACTGTGCTTTGTACTTTACCTTAGCAACATTTAGTAAAATTCCTCCCATTGCTGATTATGATCCTAATGTTGAAAGTTAGTTTTGTGTTGTCCATTTCAAGGCAGCATGTCCCAAGTGTCTTCTAAAGTGTCTTCTAAGTCGTCTTCCCATTTTTTCAGCAGTATTTTTTGTGTACATATAATATTGAACCATTTGCTGCCTTTTGTTGCTCTAATTGCAGTGGCATTACAGCAGCAGAGGCTGAGCTAATGTACATCAATGAAGTGGAACGCCTTGATGGGTTTGGACAGGAAATTTTCCCTGTGAAGGTATGTTAGTGTATACTATAAAGGAACCTTTGAATCAAATGATGCAGAAGTCTGCAGCGACCTTTGGAATGCATGCAAGTTGTGTTTGTCCAAGAGACAGGATTTGTTTCACTCTTCCAGAGGATGAAATGACTGCTGGTGGTTTGAATGGACATTGCAGCGTATCTTGTGCCTGTAGTGTTACTTCTCTTCCACTAAAATCCTTTTCACAGAAGAGGTTGCTATGTACTAGGGCCTGCTCACTTGGGAAGCAGAGATGCTCCTTGCTTTTCTTTGAGTGCTGAGGGAGAGTGACTGGGGCAGATGAACCTCAGCTCTGGTCATCTTTAACAGGATAGGAAGATGAGACCTTTTTATGTCTTTCTAAGTTGCTATTTACCAAGCATTAACTTTACCTTTCCTTAGTTTCTTACATGTGCACACAGGTCCTCCATGCATTTAAAATTGAGGGGGCATTTCAAGGTTTATTTTGCATTTGTAGTCACTTTCCCTTTGCTGGAAGTCCCTTTCTGCCACGGATGGTCTGCCTGGCCTTATGGAGCACATCTACCATGATAAAGTTGTGCTGAGAAACTGAAAACTGCAGTTACGGACATGACCCATTTCTCTTTGCTAACCAACCCAGCCACCGTTAAGTAGTGGACTGCTAGCAATTTTTCTGCTAGTTAAAGATGAGTTGGAATTTAAAAACAAACCAAAATGAATGAACAAAATCCCACACCAAACAAAAAGCCTTTTTGCTGAAGTCAAAATTGATAGTTTGGCCAATCTCAAAATTGGCCTGAAGAGGAGGAGCTGAATGGCAAAAAACCTCCTACCCAATGACAAAAATTCTGGAATGTTTATTGTCAATGAATGAAATCAATGTTTTCCTCAAATTAATTTGGATGAATGCTGTATGATGCTGTGAAGGATTTCTGTGTTGGAATTGTCATTAGATATTATTGCATGTCAGTAAGGTAAGTATGAACAGTGGACTGGGTGCTGTGCACAATTGCAGGAAGATGTTACTCTTGTATCAAAGAGCAGTGTGCTGGCCTTGTAGATGAATATAACTGCATTCAAAGGGAAAAATGAAAGATTTCTCTTTTGTTCTTGTTAGAAAATGCTATTAGGAATACATTTCTCTTTCTGTATAGATATTTGTGTATACATATGCACACATGTATATTTATATGTGTATGAATACATACTTTTTCTGCAACGTTTTCCCAATCTCTCTGCCTTCTAAGTCTGTCTCTGGGACAGGGCAGAGGAATGTGTAGTCCTCTAATCAGACTAAACTGAAGACTGTCAGCCACAGGACCTCTGCTGACCTGTATACGTGGAAGAATGCTGACGTATGTGGCACTGCGAATCAATGTGTAGGCTAGGTCTTGAAAATTGGCATCCATCATTTGTTTGCAAAAGGCCTAACATTTCGTAGTTAGAAACAAGTGCAGATACTCCATTGTTGCCTTCTGGGGATCAAGTACAGCAAGGCCAGGAGAACAGTTCTAATCTGATCTATTAAAATGCAGAGGCACCTGATAGTTTCTAGAATTTGCTCATGGGTTGTGCATTAACTTCTCTTGTACCCTTTCTTCTAGCAATTCTTTTTAACTGCAGTCTTTGTGTTAGCATGATTTTTATTTACCACTTTAATATGTGAATCAATTACTATATATGCAGCTGAGGGGGAGTTATTTTTGTTGATAAATGTAGAAAAATCTCTTTGTCAACAACATTAAGCTTTTGTAGCAAAAAAGAAAAAGAAAATTTTTAAGAAAAGAACTGATTGCAAAATGGAACAGGAGCCACACGGTTTTCAAACACGAGCCCTCAAGGAGATATGGGTAGGCACAAGAGCAATAGAACTTCTGAAAAATAATGCAAAAACAGTGGTGCATGCAGATGAATATTTAACCCAATAACCGAAAACCAATGGAGGATGTATCTGTATAGAGATACAAGTATTTTTTAGGATGACATGCTGTGAACTTCTACCTGGAGTGCTTAAAGGAGGAAGTGTGAAGGGTATAGCTTTTGAGAGAGATTCCATCTCCAGGTGTAGTTTTCTGAAATCTCTACATGTTTTAACAGATGACTGGAGAAATACTGTGAATGTGAAAGAGGACTGTTGCTTTTGGTAGTCATACGGGCTCTAGATAGCTATAATCACAATGATAGGGAATGTGGGGTATTATACAATGAATACCAGTTTGTGGTGTGCGTGTTGTTTGATAGAGGAGAACCTTGGGCTCTTTTAGGCTTCGTCTGTTCTTGCTAATCAACAGAATGAATCCAGTTAAGTGCTAACTGCTTTGAAATAATGAAAATCTGAATCCGATCAAGCAGCAAGATATAGATTAGTCCTGCATCCATCCTGAAGGAGGGCTTCTGTTTGGTAGTTCCACATGCATTCACGTGCATGTATTGGCCAGTTTCTTTATTAAGCTAAATATGTTATCCTTTCTCTGCAGGATAATCACGGAAATGACATACACCTCGGTATTTTCTTCATGGGAATCTTCATAAAAAACAGAATTGGAAGGACAACTGTGATTTATAGGTAAAAACTAGGGTCTTGAGTATTTAAAGCGAGTTTCTTCTCAAAGCTCAATGTGTGGGGTTTTTTCCTTACTTACATATGTGACTTCAATAGTGCCAATCCACTAACTAAGGAGTAGTCACCTTGCTGTTTTCAGGATTGGCCTCTTGGCCATAAGAGATGTGATAAAGAATAATTTCTGATATCTGTGAATGGATTTGATGGCAAGAAAGACGTAGTTGTCTGTCATTGATCTTGTTCTACTTACAAGGCTTTGATCTCTTTTCTTTTCTTGCCTTTGTCTGCTGCTTTGATGCTTCTGAATGCAAATCTGTTAAACCTCACGGTCGGCAGCCTAGGCGCTCAACACTTCTGAAAATCTGGCTGCCATATTTAGGTGCCCCACTAAAAAAAAAAAAGCTGAACTTTCTCATTCAGTAGTTTTGAAAATCCTGGCTGTGTCACTTGTTTATTTGTTCTGCTCTTTATTTTGGTTAAGTTTCACTTAAGCCTTTCCATTAACTTTCTTTTGTGGGTTTTGTTACTTCTTATAAAAGTTTGTTCTGTATGAAAATGTTGCTAGAAATCTCCATGATTCCAGGAAGGCTAGGGCTTCACTCATTCTTGTTTCCTACTGTTCCTGTGGATATTTTGGTTACTGTTGGTGTTAACTCAAAGTGGATTTTTACTAGTCCCTGTTATTAGAATATGAACATTTGTGCAGCCAAAAAATTGTGGTTTATGAGGTGCACTAATTTTTAGTCAGTAGGTAAGGCTTGCATCAGACTTAAGCTGGAATGTTGGGGTTTTTTGCCTTAAAAGGGCTTGCAGTGGTCATCTTCAAAATTGTTAGGGCTCCCTTTTCCACATAGCTGATGTTTTGCGTATTTAATTTTGAGAAGAAATTAGATAATCCTTTAACTGTGCTAGGTGACAAAAGCAAGACGTTTCTTTACATGTAGAAATGATAGTTGCTGCTGGGATCCTTACTCTTTGGAAATATGCACTTCAAGCATCCTGCCATGACATGAAGAGGAATGCATGCTGCAAACAGAACAAACAAGTCCTTTCCATCCCCATGGATTGCATGCAATGTAGGCAAATGTCTGTCAGCTATTTGTAAGAAGATTATAACTCTGATCTTGGGTAACCTGACAATTACTTGTAAAAAAAAGATTGCAGACATAAAACCAGCGTATTAACGTGGTATGCATAGCCTACGTAACCATGTTGTCAACTTAACCTTCTGTAGGAAGAATTGGCGCTAGAGGAAGGTTGGAAACAGCATTTGGAGAGGAATGGCACTATTAAAAAACAAAATCTAAAATTTGTTACATGTGGCTAAAATCAATCGGTTCAAAAATGCCACAGTTCAGTAAAATGTTTATCATTAATGTATTTTCAATGTATCTTCTATTGTGTGTCTTCAAATCAGTGTTTTTAAAGACAGCTTTTAACTCTCCTGCTTTGGGTTAAGAGCTGAATATCTGTTTCTCCTTTAATCAGAGCATGACTTCCTTATTTTCCTGACTATGTTTCTTCACCAAACAGCTACTGAAAAGCTTTCCCATAAAAGGAGACTAATGTTGACTAAGGGATTCTTAATGTTTGTGAAATGTTTGAATGTATGTATTGGCAAACTCTACTGCATTTTTTTACTCTACAGGTGGAATGACATTGGGAATATAACACATAACAAGTCTTCGATTGTTCTAGAGTTGATCAACAAAGAAGAGAATGTGCTCTTTCACACAGTAAGAAAAAGATCTAATCAGTTTCATCAAGAAAGCTACTTACATAAAAACTCAAACCTTTAAAATTCCACTTTCCCAAAGAGGCTCACTCATCATACAAACTGCCGCCCGGTTCACATTTTACTTTATGCAGAGAGTGAAATTAACTTCATTTCGCTACCAATATTTGTATTCTCTTCCAAGCATCCCAAAGTATACTATGCTGGGAAGTCTGCAAAAAACATAATTGCTTATTGGATGAAACATCCACAGTGCCACACTATCTTTCATGCTGGCGTAAATATAGCACCATAAGCAGTTGTAGAAACTGGGCATAAGCTACCATACATGCACACACTGGAACTCAGAGGGCTGCACTGCTGTTCTATGCTATTTAAAATCACTCCACATCTCCCTGAACCAAGGCCAGTGTAGAAACTGGACCAGCAAGCTTGAGCCATTGGGGGTTTTTTTGTTGTCCTTCCTCCCCTCCTACTGTGACTTAGCAGTGAAGTGGCAGCATGTAAAGGCATGCCACTGTATTTCAGTAATTCAGTGCCTTGAATGCTCTTGAGGGCACTAGACATGTTCTTGGCAGCCAGATTCTGTACACGACGGATCTTACCAAGCGTTACTGCAATTGGATTTTTAAAACTCTTCTTTGTTACTTCTTGGTGAGAATAACAAAACATATGATTATATATATTTTTTCCTATTTTTTCTTGTGTTTAAAGGATGATCTTGAAAATGCCAAATATATTTCACGGCTGTTTGCAGCAAGACACAAGTTTTACAAACAGAACAAAATCTGCACAGAGTGAGTACTCTTTCTTCAGAGTTGTTTTCTGACACTCTGCTTTGGAATTGATCTGAGTTTTGGCATGTCTGGTTTTGTTTGTTTTTTCTAGTCACTTGTGTCAGTTATTCTTTTCCCCTTTCCCTTTTTTTCTTGTTTAGTTTTAACCAGCAAGAACAGACAATTGAGAATGAAATTTCATTCTGAGCCTTGTAAGGCTTGGTGCTCCCCAAGCAGCCAAATCTAACAGAGTCTTGAATTGAAGCCCTTGGTCTCTGCTGTTCATAACCCAGAGTATTAGTATAAACCAGAGTGAAAGGTGACACATGTTAACATGCCAAAATGTGAATTGCAGTAGCATTTTGAAGGTGCACTACCCATCTAGCAGCTAAAGGCGGTGGAAAACACAGGTTGTCATGTTCTAATTTGGGCAGTATAATTTATCTGCTGCTTATGTGTGCCAAACAAGGGACGACACCTGGGAAAGTTAAATCTGCATAGCCATACTAACACAGTGCAGGAGAGACTGTAAATCTGAACCTGAAGTCTCCTTTAGGCTCTACTTTGAGCACTTACTAAGGAACTAGCCTTGAGCTAGTCTTCTCACACAGGTGGATTCATCCTAACTGAAGAGGAATTATAAGTTATTATATTTAGTTATAAGTCAAAAGTCTGTCTGTTAGCTGAGGATTTGTCATTTATACCAGCACACAGCAATTTGAGTTTGAGATAAATTTAGCTTTCAGAAGTTTAGAGTTTTGAGAAATTTTTATGATGTGCTGGGCTTGTATACCAATGAGAACATGAATTCCTTGCAAAACTTACCAGCTTAGTTAGCTGGAAAGATATGAAGAAGTCTCATCTCTATGAACAGCTCCAGTCAGAGCTGGACATCCCATCTGTTCAGCTGGGTAATGCCATCTGTTGGAAAATGAAGCAAAAATGATGAAGAGAAGATTGGAAGGTCTAACTTTCTAATACTATGTATGCACACATTATATTAACATACGGTGAGTTAGAGTATCAGAGAGACCAAGAAGGTGAACTGCGTAAGTTCACCTTTTCACTTACAGAAAAGAGATGTTGATTAGATTTCCGAGGTCCCTTGCAGTTCTTGGGAGGTGAGTAGAAGACCAGAAAAGACATTTCTTAGCAGCATATGATGCTTTTCAGTAGTGCAATACTAAATGCAATTTTAATGATTTCAGAGAAATTGAAGGAAGTTCCTGATTATCTCCACTGTGACAGTCAAGAAAGAAAACAAAATACTATTGTCTGTCATCTTGGAATATTTCCCCTTCAAAGCTTGCTAGGAAGAAAATTAATTTTGTCCCAGCCAAAACCAGGACGAGCTGTATACTGGGGTCAACAGAGAGGACTGTTCTGTTACTGTTCATAATCCAGCCTGCAGAAGCAATAGCTTTTGATCATTTATTTCTAAACACTGAGCCATAAGTATGTGGTACCATGAACTGGGTGTATGTAACGGCTTCATATACAACTTACAAATATTTGGACTAATAAAGATAGGGAATGTCATGAGGTTACTGAGTGAAATAACTGAAGCTTAAATGTATTTTTGCCATTAGAACTGCTCTCCTTACCACAGTTTCATGTGGTATCAGCTTCTGTGTTAGAGCCACAGATACTGGTGACAGCATATGCCAATGTGTGTCTTCTGGCCAAATAATTTTCCTGCGCTCTGTGTTAAAATGATAGTTGGTTGTTTTCCTGTGTGCATTTCCTCTAATCGCACATAACATCATCCACCAGATCAGAAACTGTAAGAGGACAAATTCCACCTTTCCTCTCTTCACGTAAGCACTATATTTCTGCCTCCTTCAACTCGTTTCTTTCCCTTCCTCATTTTTTTTTCCCTCCTACACTCCTTGTTCCTTCCACTGCACCTGGCTACTCTAACATTGTATGTGGCTCTGCTAGTATTATCTAACCAGTCGCTGCTTTTTTTTCTCCTCCTCCTGATCTGTATGCATTGCTTTGGAGTGATTGCTATGAATTTCATTAAATTGTCATTGTTTTAATGTTCACCTTAAGTCACCTGAGACTATGCCTGTTCGCCATGTTCTTTTTTTTTTTTTGCTTAAGACACTTGTTTGTTTGATTCATTTTTAAACCAGAGTTTTTCTTTCTTGTGTTTCCAAGTAAGCCAAATAGGATAATGAACTGAAGGCATGTATATTTTGGAACTGGAATACTTCCTGTATTTAGAGAAGAACCTGAATTATTTTCATTTATTCATATTTTTTTAAATCTCATTAATAAGCAATACTTACAGATTCTTCATCTCTTGTTTTTCCCATTCATTCATGATTCAGAATTGAAATATTGTAGTTTCTAGTATTTTCCTTCACTTTTTCTTCCACAGACAATCAAGTTCTCCTCCCCCTATCCGACGACGGCCCACTTGGAGTAGGTCATCCTTGGTATGTGCCACGGTGGGGTCTTTAAGAATGTGTATACTGTTTCTAATGGTATAGGGCATTATGTAAGATGGAATACTTTCTAAATTTCAAATAAGCACATTAACTCATTTCTTGTAGGCAATATGATTGGCATGAGTTTCAAGGGTGTGGCTGCCCAGGTTGATTAATTTAACTGGATAATATCACCACTGAGTATTAAAAATTGCAGTCTTCAAGGCATTATATTTTATTTACCCTGCAGAAACTGAGCATCTTTTCTACTGGACTGAGGTTATTTCAATATGTAGAAAAAATAATCCTCTAGAAAGAATTTGAAGAACCTTGTGCTGTATATGTCACAACCTAGTCGTTACATAATTTCACACCTTCTTATTTTGCATTTCTTCCATTCCTTCTGTTTTTGTATAAGGTCTACTTACAGTTTACCAGCTTCTTGGGTTAAGAGCCTATTTTCTGTGTGAAGTTACTGTGACTTTAAGTAAACTTATTACAATCAGTACAGGGTTGTGATTCAGAGTTTTTCTTGAACTGTATTTGTTTCCATTTAACTAATCTCCATAAATACTATAAATCTGACAAAACTGGGTAACTTTTTCCTGAAATCGTTACAAAAAAAAGTCTGTAGGAGTAATCTTTCCTTTTCTTTTCTTTTTTTTTTTTCCCCCGGTCAATTTTAAGGATCCAATTTTAATATCTAGTATGTCGGTATTTCTTACGGTAATTCAGAATCCATTAAATAAGAGTAGCAACGGCACTGCTGATTCCTTAGACAGAGGGCAATATTATCTGTATGCAGGTTGCCAGTTTTCATGTGTGATGTAGCTTATACCTGCTTTGTAGACCTTCCTAGAGTGGTAACTCTGTTAGCTTATTGCTGCATGGTGGAAAGCTAATGTGGGCAGGAGTGTCTTTCTGATGTATCCCAACAGCACGATTACAGCTTGTGAAAATGTTTGAAAGTTAAGCTTAAGCAGGTACTGATATTAGGATAGCTTTATCTTTGCACATTTCAGCACAGGCTGTTTTCCTGTGTGGGTATATATGGTCCATTAGATCTAAAAGCTGCATTCTGTGTTTCCCAGCCATTGGCAGGAAAGGTGGTGTAGCTGGCTCTGGACTTCTTTGTCCTTTCATCCTTAGCATGTTTCTAAGGTGTCACAATGCTATACGCAGGCTGTGTATTACGTTCTCTGAGGCATATTTACAGTATTTTTGGTATCTACTAGTTTGGTCCCTGGAAATGACTATGAAAAACTGAAGGTGAAGAAATGAGATGTGCTTTGCATTCTTACGCTATGGCCTCAGATATATCACAAGGGGGGAAAAAGAGCTGGCTTCTATATTAGGTATGAAAAATGGAAATCTACTTTTTCAAAGGAAAAACAAATCCTACTGCCTCTTTATGTTCTGAACATAAGCATACAACAAGTTATAAAAAAAACAAAGTCTGAGGAAGATCAAGAGGAGGAATGCGTGCTCATCAATTAAAAAGTGAACTGGGCTGCTAACCGTTCACATTGAACTTTCAACTTTCATAATTGTTTTGTTAACTTGTTGGAACAGTTCTCTTTGGGGAGGAAAATAAAAAAGCCCTCCTGACTGTTGTCTGCACTGTACATATACGTACCTATTCATTTGTCTTGTACGGTAATAAATCAGTAGGCATAAATGGGAAGTCAAGTGGAATCTTTGGGGTGAGGCTCTGCCACTTCACTGAGGATCATGTTCATTACTTTCAGATTAAGATCCTTTATATGGTTTCAGCATCATGGTGAACCTGTACTTTATTAATTAGTACTTTAAAGCCATTTTATGCTGTCTTTTTTTCCTGTCAGGCCACCCAGTGACACTGGTTTTCCAGCAAAACCTCCTCAATGTAAATCTTAATACAATTAGCTGATTTTTATTTTTTTTTTTGAAAAAAATCCAAGTGATCTTTGATTTGGATATTGACGTTCTGCAGACCTCAAGCTTCTCCTGTTTTGTCAGAAGAGACAGAATTAAAAAAAAAAAAAAAATAATCCCTAATTTCTTGCAGACAGCTTCCATAACATCTATCACAAAGAAAACTGTCTGCTCCAGATCTGTATGTTCCCAGTAGAAATCACTTCTCCTTCCTTGCGTTTTTCCTCTGCCCACCATTTGTTAGGCTTTCCAACATCTTGGTTTGTTCTAGACTAAGCTGTGCTACTCAGGCTGTCAGCAGGCAGGCTCCTTTGACCAGATTATTCAGTGAGAGTAGGGTTTTATATCCTTGGAAGTAATTGTTGTAGCAGAAATATTTCCTGTCATCTTCCAACTCTGGCTTAACACACACATTTGGTATGCAAGAATTCATATGTGTGCTCAGTTTCTTTGGTTCTCATTCCTTCTCCCCATTTACATAGAAAATGTAAATTTAACCATTTCCCCACCCTCTCTTTAGTAGCTAACTTGCATAGTACTCATTTTATGCATGTGCATGCAAAGGTAAATTATTTGGTGTTTCTTTTTTGCCTTGGGCGTCCACAGTATTCCTTAATAGTTTGAACTACTTAAATCAGCCTAGATGAAAAGCCCTTATTCTGCTGTTAAGGAAGGCATATTCATGAGACAAGAGTGTCTTCCTTCTCTTTCTGCTTATTTCATATATCAAAGTATGTTGGAGGAAGACTCCAATTCATTATCTAGAGAATCCGATATTCATGTAATTTGCAGAATTATTTTAAGTCCATATGTGCTCCCATTGCTTGTATAACAGTGTTCTAGGTCCTTGAATTTGTTCCATCTCCTGCTTGTGTCCTGATTAGGTGCTTGTTTTGCTTTGTTTTAATTCTTCAAGGGCAAGGGCTTTTAATAAACTTTTGAAAAGCTCTAAGTGAGCTGGGAGTCTGGATGTTGTTTTCTGAAGTCATTGAGTTTAAAGGAGTCTTAACTGGTCAACTTTGGGCTCTGTAACAAAATTTAGCAAACAATTTACAAAATGTTATTTTCTGTTCAATAAAGAAATGCCAAGCCACGTGTCTTTGGCTTGGTATGAAAGAGCAGTATTCAGTGGAAAGGGCATAGAACTGTTTTTCCTATTTCAGCTGCAAAAATTGTAGCAAACGGAGTTCCTAATGCTTTTTTTTCCTTGTGTTTTTATTTCAGCCAAGACAACATCCCTTTATACTGCCTCCTATGCATGTCCAGTGTGGAGAACACTACACTGAAACACATAATTCACAAGGTACTTAGAGCATATATTTTTCGTTTAATGGACTTCAATTTTATGTGTATGCAAAGAAGCTCCTAACTCTTGTATCTAGATTTCTAATGCCGTCACGGTCAAATGGGAGCTGCTGCTGGAGGAGCTAGCAGTTTTATAGTTAATGTTGCAGTAAGTCTTCTGTTTAAAGTCCAATTTCAGTTTTCAAATTTCTCTACAATGTCTGTGCATGATTATATGGACCTTAAACTTGGTATTCCAGTTCAGTGAGCTGAAAAAATAATTTCTAAAGGAAGTATGATGGCGGTACTCAAAGGCAGTGCCAGCTGGGGCCAGGGAGAGAAATGGAGTGAGAGAAAAGGAGACAGCAATTATCTTTTACTGTAGGAGAAATCTTAGTGTTCTGGTCACAAAACAGTGTATTTAGATAATCTTTTTTGCTGATTTTTCACCAACATCTGCCTGCATTGTTAGCCTTATGGATGTAAGGAAGGTTAACTAATTTTAGCCCCCTGTTTGATGAATAAATTCTCTAAGAGGTTGTACCAGGTTACTTTGATCAAGGCTGGGAATGGAGCCCAGCCCCTAAACACCTTGAGTCTCACAGCTTTAGCCACACCACCTTTTGGAATACACATAGCCAGATCTGTTAGACTATGTTCTTTGCAGGTTATGAGAGGTACAGTTGAAGTGCTCTCACCAGCAGAGGAGCTCTTAGTTATACCACCTTACAGCGTTTTAGAGTTGTGGTGATCTGACTAATTTTAAGGTAGAATTTCGTAAGTTCTGAAAGGAGCCATTCAGCATAGTTCCTTGCATACAGTAGAAGATTTGATTTAGTGGCTACTACTGTTTTACTGTGAAGTTGAGGCTCTGAAGGGGGATATTCTCAGTTTTAGAAGAATTGCAATGTTCCCTTAGTTTTACCATAGACTTCTCTGTATTATTGAAGAACTAGCTGATTTCAGAGTTTTGGGAGCTGCTACTCTTATGAGATTTTCAACACAGTCAGTCTTGCAGTAAAGTTGTGATCCAGGACATCATCTTTACCATCTCAATTCCCTCCCAAATACCCTTTTCTGAAGTATTTAATATTCTTTAGCACATCTGGGTTTATTTTTTTTTCCTTTTTTTCTTCTGAGTCTTGATCACCCTGTTGTGTTATAATTCAGATCCTCAAAACTGTTGATTGGTCTGAAGTAGGATTTCCAATTTCAGTCCTGTGCTACTTTGAATCACAGACAGCAGGGCATCAACAGAAAAGACGAGAACTTTTAGGACTACCATAGGCTAGCAGCACTGGATTTTTAAGGTGGCAGCAGCAGCGCATCCTTTGAGGATGCTGAGGGAGGAGATGGCCCTTTATTCTTCCTTGCCACCCGAGGCAAAAACACTTCCTCTCTTTCCTCTTTCATGTCTCCCACAAGGATCTGATCTACCATATTTTGCTAACTGTTGGGAGTGTTTACGTGAGTAGCTTTGTTTAAGTTCTATTTCAGTGACTCAGGGACGCTCCCAAGATCAAATGTTCCCTGCAGTTATTGTACGCTATGCCATCTCTGTATTCGTTGGTGCATTTGAACTTTTGTTAACATTGAATGAATCCTTGTATGTTAAAATTGTCAACATGTCTTTATCTCTGCTCTACACAGATAGCATTTTCCATGGAAATGAAGAAACTTTCTACTGTAGATCTCAGACTAGTTTGGATAGGTGTCCAATGGACTTCAGCTACTTGAATGGTAACGGACCCAATGGGAGTGTATGCAGTGCCCACAGCATGAATTCCCTCAATCGCTCACAGAACTTCATCCAGGCATCTCCAATGTCCTCAAATCTGAGCATCCCTGGAAGTGACATCATGAGAGCAGACTATATCCCCAGCCACAGACATAGTGCAATCATAGTACCATCTTACCGGCCAACTCCAGATTATGATACTGTTATGAGGCAAATGAAGAGAGGGGTGATTCAGATGGACAGCCAAAGTCAGTCTTTGAGGAATCTCAATATTGGAAACACACATGCTTATAACCAGCCGGAAGACCTAGTTTACAGTCAGCCTGAGATTCGAGAGAGACATCCTTACACGATTACATATGGGCCCCAGGGTAGCGGCTATAACAAGCCTGTTGCCCCATCTGACCAAATGAACCCTAATAATGCTGCTCAAAATAAGACAGCAGCCAGTGCCATATCCCATACTGTCAGCACACCAGAACTGGCTAACATGCAGCTGCAGAGCAGCCAGAGTTACAACACCGCTCACATGTTAAAGAACTATCTCTTCAGACCCCCACCTCCATACCCGCGCCCACGTCCTGCCACTAGCACGCCAGATCTGGCAAGCCACCGGCACAAGTATGTCAGTGGGAGCAGTCCTGACTTGGTCACTCGCAAAGTCCAGCTCTCAGTAAAAACCTTCCAAGAAGACAGCTCGCCGGTGGTCCGTCAGTCGCTGCAGGAGGTCAGCGAGCCCCTCATGGCAGTGAAGCATCATGCAGCTGTGAACAAGCGCCATAGTTTGGAGGTCATCAGCAATATGGTACGTGGTATAGAAGCCATGGCGTTAAAAACTTTAAACGCCCCTCTGCCACGCAGGAACACTTTGCGGGAGCAGGTGCAGCCAGAAGAGTCGGTTCAGATGGGACATGAAGTTCAGCAAGTTCCTCATTATCATCACAAAAAGACATTCTCTGATGCCACGATGCTGATACACAGCAGTGAAAGTGAAGAGGAAGAAGAAACCCCAGAATCTGTGTCACGGATAACAGCCCTCCGTGAGAACATGGAGTACAGTGCTCAGCTGCAAGCTGCCTTGGCTAGAATACCAAATAAACCTCCTCCAGAGTATCCCGGGCCTCGTAAAAGTGTCAGCAATGGAGCCCTGAGGCAGGACCATGTTAGCATTTCTGTGGCTGTAGCCAGGGCCAAGGCCATGAGGCCAGGGCCTTCCAAAGCCATTAGTGTCTCTCGAACTGATCAAATGGCAATAAACGGGTCTTCGCTTGGGCCCTCTATCTCAGAGCCTGACCTCACGAGCGTGAAAGAGCGGGTCAAGAAAGAACCTGTCAAGGAAAGGCCTGTGTCCGAAATGTTTTCTATTGAGGACAGCATTATAGAAAGAGAAATCATGATGCGGGTAAGTGCCTTCCTTTCTTGCAGTGGCTTCTTGGAAATTAGTAATCGTACAGGTCAGTTTCTGTACCAGAAAACTGTTGGATCAGTAAACCGTGGGGAACACATGGGTGAGAAGATGTTGATTTGCTTCAAGTTAGGAGATGTGATATTAAGTGCCACATACAATTTGGTTTCATGGATCTGTATGGCCACCAAAGGGGCTGATCCTGTGCACTGCTATTGGGCTGGTCTGCTTCCTCTGCTGTGGTTATTCGGCTGCTGGCCAGATCTGTGTCTGATCCAACCCATGATGCCACCACCCTGGTACAGCAGTGGCAGCAGAGGCAGCCGGGTGACGAGGAGGGTGACCGCAAAGCCCCCTCAGTGCCTGCTCCCCTTCTGCAGAGGTGTCGAGTTAAATATCCCGTAATATATAACATAATGGAAACTCTTGAGTCTTTCAAATGATCTTTGATTGCCTTTCCTGCCACTTTATATTAACATAGTTATCTGAATAAAACACTGGTAGCTGTAAAATATGGATTGCTGTTTTTTTCCAATAACTGAGTGACTGGATATCTAATTACAGAAGCAGCAGATGAGGAGACTGTGTGGTTGAGGACCTGGATTGGGGGTTTTTTTGGTTGGTTGGGTTTTTGTTGTTGTTTGGTTGGTTTTTGTTTTTAAATGTGCTCAAGTATGAGAAATAGGGTTCTTTTAAACTTGCAATGAATTTAGAATAAGAAGTATTTAAAGGTTACAGTGCTGCTGCAAGCAATGGCAGAAATACGAGGGATGCTTACCATTTAGTGACTTATGTATGTGCTAGATGTAATGCTCTGGGGAGCGCAACTGCAGTCACAGAAAGCAAAGTGGGCTGTAGTTCTTCCCCCCCCCACCCCCCACCCCGGAATTGAGGTCTGAAAGAAAAACAATTCCTGAAACAAATTAATGAAGCATCTAAATGGTCCAGAGCAGACAAGAGTTTATAATGTACTAGATCAGTAACTAGTTAGATTTAAATAGTACTGTATATTCAAATAAATTTTCTAAACATATGTATAGTGCTACTTGTTTTTTGCTGATCCTTGCCCTGATGTAATGGTCAGGAATCAAACTTGGGTCACTAAGCTGTATCGTGGAGACTGACTTCAGTCCTTGCAGAGTCTTAAACTTTAAACATAAAAGAGATACTTGACTATGAAACGTAATCTTTCATGAGTGAATACTGTAGACCTTGACAACAAGCATATATATGTGTTTTTGATCTTCTATTGAGAAGCAGGAACCCAAAGGATTTTAGGATGGAAATGAAGGCAAGAAGAGAGCTTAGAGATGTTGTTTGAGTACTCTTCCTCTGCATAATCATTCAGATCAGCCTTTGGTCAAAAGGTGCTTTGTTGTTGTTGTTTTGAAAGTAAAGGGGCAGTCTTGGCATGAAGCTTTTAAGGTGGTTTCAGCCTAGATCAGCAGTCTTAACACATGCAGACCTTCCTTTTGTCATAGGAATCACACGTTATATTAATGGTAATTTGATGACCTTGATCTTTTAAACACAGACTTTTCTATTTTACCTTGCAAGCAGTAATAATAGTAAGATCCCCAAAGAAAAAAAAATTTTGCATTTTCCTGCTTTCTGAAAGTATGAAAAGAAAGCAGAGCGGATTTGGATTTTTGTTTTGCTGCTTTGTTATTTTTTGGGGGGGTTTTTTTGGGTTTTTTTTGGGTTTTTTTATTTAGTGCTCTGGAGGAACCCAGTGGTGAGGAGAAGGCTGGCAGGCTTTTGAAAAGTCAAGCCATTTACATATGTCTGAGGGCCTTCAGGTTCAGTAGAGTGTTTCTAGGAGCTGAGCTTGGCCTGTGGGGTGACCACAGCTTCTGTATGCATGCTGAGAATAATTTGCGCTCCTCTGTCCAAATCCAGCAAAAAGAACTGTTAAAGAAATGGAATAAAATATTCCTAATTTGGGTACTTCTGGAGATAGTCTGTCTTCTTTTTTGATGTCTCAGCTCCCAGTGGCATAAGGAGGGCAGCAGGATGAATTTAAAATTCATACTCTGGTTCTCCATGTCATAGCGTAATACGATGCATGAATACGATAAACACTATCCCTCCCCAGCTGCTGTTATGTTCAGTTTCTGGGATATGTGAGCTCAGTTTTTAGTGCAAAATATATCATAGGTCCTATTTGAATCGCCATAATAGCTGAGTCCATGAGAAGACTTCTCATTTTAAGTATTACCATCACAGAAGAGAAACAATGGCCTGTGTTTTACTGTTTGTTGTAATAGATTGAAATTATTGCTTTTTAAAAGATGCCCCAGGTATCTTGGCTACAGTAGTGCTACTTTAATGTAACAGGGTGATGCTTTGTGTGTCCTACATTCAGAATAATGTTTGCAGAAAAATGCTGGAGATTGTATTTGTATGTCTTTTGATGGCATGTAAACTGTATTATATGCTGGGATTCGTTCTTTGAAATTAAAATTCTGTGCTCATGTAGGAGCAGGCCTTTGAGGAATAACAGGAAGAATAGAGGTTGTATTTGAATTTACGATGCTAATGGTGATCATCTGCATTCCTTGGCCAGAGAGTTGCAGATTTTGGAGATTAAAAAAACATTCCAGCATTTTACTGGCATTATAAATAATCACACAGAGATGAAAACGTGCCTTTTCTTGCCAAAAGAATCTAGAAAAGCAGAAGATGGCAGGCCTGGAGGCCCAGAAGAGGCCCTTGATGTTGGCAGCACTGAACGGACTCTCAGTTGCTAGGGTTCCAGTGCCGGAGGACAGCCAGGATGAAGTCGCCAAGGTGCCAATGGATGAGAGGGTAAGATGGAGACTCATGAAATGTAAAAAACTTTGTTCCCAGCAGCATAAAGTTTCTAAAATACTACAGTTTGATTTAGAATGTGAAAAAAATGATCTTAAAAGTTTTCAGAGCCATTAATGGAAAAGGTCTGTGGTTAACACTGTGTCTTTGGATGCTGGCAAACTGTTAAATGTCTTGAATGTTTACCGAGGCTGATGAAAATTGAGTCTGTTCACTGTTTCACATGACCATACAATGTCATACAAGATCAAGCTGTAAATCTTAAAATTTGGACATTTTTCACTTGATCAGGCAGTCTTTCTACAGTGATCATCCATAGATATTGTCTTTCATGTTGTGATACAACTGAGGAGTTCAGTTAATGTCTCTAACAGGATTCAATTTAAAAAAAAAAAAGTTGTTTGCCTCCTGATGTTTGTGCATGTGGGTGTGTGCATGTATATAGAATTTCGGAAATTAAAAACAGTTGCTGCCATTAAGATCTGAGAGACATACTTGCAAAGAAACTTTCTGGATAGAAATTGGCAGCCTTGTGTTGTCTAGTACGCAGATAACAGAACTTAACCTCCACCTGTACGTTTGCGGGGTTGTGTTCAACCACAGAAATTGCATACTTGCAAGTTAGGGAGTATTTTGAAAATGTGGACCACATCACACTTCTCACAGTATGATGTTCTCCCTAAAAAGATAAATTTAAATTATTTTTACAAGTGTCTCTTGTGGTGAAGTCACATACAAATTCATACTTAACCAGGATTGTATTTAACACTGTTTTGCTTTTTATGGTGTCAGTCTTAAAAAATGTGGAGGTGGAATGTAAAAATGTAAAATTTACTTGTGGTTTCATTCAGTAGAAATGAGTGTGTCGTTTCCCAAGATAACTGCAACTGAAAAAAGAAGCGAGTGAGAGAATGCTATGTCTTTATATTGAAATTCAAAGAATGGATGGACAGTCTAGTGGTAAACGTTCTTCCAGGAAGAATTAACAGATTGGTGTTCCTTTCTGTTAAATCTTAGTGCAAAATCTTGAAGAGAAAGCTGGAAGAGGGGATGGTGTTTACAGAGTATGAACAGATTCCAAAGAAAAAGGGAGATGGGATCTTCACCACTGCTGCCTTGCCTGAAAACACTGAGCGCAACCGCATCAGGGAGGTCGTTCCTTATGAGGAGAACCGAGTAGAGTTGGTGCCAACCAAAGAAAATAATACAGGCTACATCAATGCTTCACATATAAAGGTAAAAGCTTTCTTGAACTTTGCTTTGCAAATGAAGGTATGTTATGTTAAAGCTTTGTTTGCATTTCTGGATGTACAGCAGCATTTTCTGTAACTGTGGAGCTTCTGAAAAGGTTAACTTAGAATGCATTATTGTACCTTTGTGTCAACATCGGCATCTCTAAAGTCCCCCATCAACTGCCATGCATGAGTTGATTCAATTGCTAGGAACTGAGAAGTCATCCTTACTTTTTTGGGCCCGCTTCTGCCAGCTGGTTGTGGAATATCTCTATTGGTTAATGTAGAAGGCGATGCCATGTTTCTTAAACCTCATGAAAATGCATTACATCAGCCCCAATACCGGCAATGTAATATGGTTGTCATGACCCTGTACCTGAAAGAATGAGCAGTCAGTACGTGTTCTGATTTATCAGTCCCACTAGCATTGCAGGCCACTGAGGGAACTACAACCTGTGCAGAATGAGTCCCTGCAACTGACTGCTGCAGCCTGAAAGAAATACTGTGCAAGGTTTGACTGAAATATTTTTGCCATTTACTAGCGTATAGGATACGATTTTTAAAAATCAGGGATGTAACTCAATGTATGCAGCTCCATGTCCAAAGAAAAAGTATGTAGTTATGAGTAATGCATGTTCACATGGATACTGCAATCATATATGTATAAATAATGTATTTTTTCTTTTTATGATGAGAGTTGACTGATTTTTAAAAGAAACTTTTTTAAGTATGCATTGATAAAGAGAACACCTTACTAATGAGATCCCTGTGTCTCTGATTGGATACTACATTGAACTTCTATGTTTCAAAATAAGTTTTTATCAAGAAACTTCAGATTTCCTGTTAATTTGATGTAGAAATAATTTAAGATATGATCTGACTATTATGTACAAACGTGGCCAGTTTTAACAGTGAACTATCCTGCAGTGGCTGCAGATGCTTGTTTTTTTAAACCTTCCAGTGCTATTTGAAAAGTCTTTTGTTGGCTTTTACTCTACCCTGAAAGAAGTAACAGCACTCCTGTCTCTCAGATGATAGATTCTCTTGTTGTCAGAGAGGACTGTCTGCTTTTTCTCACTTTCAAAGTCAAAATTAGAAAATAATTAAAAAAAAATAAATAAAACATCCTGTTACATTAATATTTTCCTGTACTAAAAGCCGTTTAAAAAGACTCGCTGGCCTCCTTGGTTGTGATTTACAGTGTTAAATCCTGTTGATTCAAAACAATTTCTGAACCAGGATCCTGGCAGTTTATCACTTTTCTACATAGCCTGGTAGGTAGCAGATACTGAGTTTTTGCATAATCAGACGTTGCTATGATGATGGATTTCTGAGCCCAAAATTTTTCATCTACTTTGTAGTAGGCCAAAAAAAAAAAAAGAGGTTCATAATGTACATTATGCCTGCAAAGCAGTATTAGCCAGAAAAGAATTTTCCCTGGCTAGTTTTGAGTCCACATTTTACCTTGTGTGTCAGTGTTGGACATGCATGCGTCTCACATTCACAGAGCACCCAGGAACACACACAAATGTTTTAGCGCATGACAGTGGTCCTTGCCAGTATTTTCCTCTCGCACTCGTAGTGCCGCATACAGAAGCCAAGCAGATGCGCTTTAGCTTGGAAGGTGAAATCGCATCTGCGACACTTACCTCAGTAGCACAGTGTGTGTGTGTTTGCAGCCCAATATTCAATTTTTAATATCCTGCAGTGAGGGCACTAGAATGCAGTAAACATTCCAGGCATCCCATTCTCTCCAGACTATTTATGGTCCTTTCATATCATGTGCCAGGAGGCTGGATATTTGGACAAGAAGTCAGTAGACAAAGAAAACTCCTATATCATCCTGATATGATCCATGCTGGATGATTCCTACTCCCACTGCGCAGTCTGCGAGCCCCACAGTTTTACAGTATTTCTATGCTTATTTACCATTGACCTTCGCTGTTAAGATACAAAGATCGTCGTCTATACCAGAGAGAAAAATTGTAATTAAATTTACGGCTTAAGCAAAAAAAGTTCTTAAGACCACTTCATCTGACTCTTTGGGTCAGGTCAGTATTAACTTAAAAAGCTCAGTAATACTACACCAGCCGTCGTGACTGCAGATGAGCAGGCAAGCACAAGACCGGTCCAAGTGCAAGGTGCTGGTTAGTGCTGTGCAGTTTATATTCATTCCCACCTAGTACGAGAACTTGAGGAGTCTGCCTGCATTGGTCTTGCAGATTTTAACCGTCGTTCAAAGAGGAGAACGCTGCATAGTATGAAATAAAAAAATGAGGTGATGTACAGGGTTAAAAACAGTTTTCAATGCAGTGAAAGATTTGTTATCATACAAATGCTATGCTAGTTATGGGTGTAAAAACCCAAGCATCTCAGCTTAATGAACAGCTGTTTGAATAACAAATAAATTGATTCTATTTCTGAAAATGTATTCAAAGACCTGTACCTCAAATGTACTACATGGTTAAACCTGTCAGAGTTATTGATTGCTCCTTGTAGGGTTGTCCACCAGCACCTTGATATTTATGGATCTGTCAGTTATTCTGTTGTAAATCTTCTTCTCTGAGATTTATAACTTTGTTGTGAGAAGTGGCTCTGGGCTAATAGGTAGAATTAGGAGGTCTTAGCCTGAGAAGGAAAAACATTTTAACTTTCAAAAAAATTAGTTCATCTGGTTTTCCTTTTTGCTTGTAGGCGTATTTTCGAATGATATCTAGTAGCTCTAAAAGTGGTTTGGCTTTTTACCTAAAATGTTGACAATTTTTTTTTTTATTTGTTATACATCAGGAAAGGTTTATAATCTCTCATAGAAATTATTATTTTATACACGTGACTTTTTTTTTAAACTGCCTAAGTATGAAGATCTGCCTTGGGTAAATGAAACAGTGTTTTATACTGGTTAAGTCCAAGGTGCTGATGGGTCTTTTCAGGGCACTACATAATTTATAGTGTATAAATCTGTGTGTTAGTGCTTTAAAATAATGTCATTATGTGTTGTAATGCAAATACACAAATATTTCTGTAAGATGTGGTTGGTAATCCAGTTATGTAAATCTATTTCCCAATACCTGACTACAGCTTTTGATAATTTCAAATGCCATGTGAAATTTAATCCAGCGCATTAAATGGCTTTTTACTTCATTGTAGTTTGCAGCTTCTGAACCAAAAAACCCAAGATGAGTGAGGAAGAGTAACTTGAAATGAAGCCTGTCATGATCTCATCACTAACTGGCAACAGGCGTGTCCGAGCTCTGTGTTAGGTACAGTGGGTGGGCATAACGGCATCCTCTAAGGACAGCTCGGCCACATCTCCAACAGTGATCAGTGTAGTAAGAGTCTGTTTCAGAAACTGTTTTTTGCCTGAGTGGAAAATAATTGAGGGAGGTCCTAAGCAGCGGAGGCCTTTAGCTTTCGTCATGCAAAATGTCATTTGCATTCAGGCTTTCTACGCTACTGTGTGTTAATTTGCAGCAATGCAATACCTTTTTAGTGCACATAGACACTTCCTCTGGTGCTCAGTTTTTCTTTCATCATGGGTCTGTCACCAAGCCCAGGGAAGTCAATCAGCTGCTTATTTGTACTTAAGCTGTATCAGAAACAGAGCCTCTAAAAAAATGCCCCCTTTTTTTTTTTTTTTTTAAATCTGTATGATCCAGATACAGTGGCAAGAAAAATAGATGACATTTTGGTCAAAGCTTCATCTTTATTGGTATCAAGAAAGGACTTTGGAAGCACCAAAGATTGTGTTTTGTCAGATTTGGTCTTATCAAAAGGGTGATTCTCATTCAAAATTTTGAAGAAAAGTGGAAGAACAAGAAAGTAAAGATTTCATTATGGTCCCTTTCATTTAAAGGGCAGTTCTGGCACAGACGCTGCTGAGAATTTGGGCACTGACTCTATTTTTTCTTTTTCCCCTTACTCCCAGGTTACTGTAGGTGGAGAGGAGTGGCACTACATTGCTACCCAAGGGCCTCTGCCACACACGTGCCATGACTTCTGGCAGATGGTGTGGGAACAGGGGGTGAATGTTATAGCCATGGTCACAGCTGAAGAGGTACGTAAAATCACAGAATACAGTTCTTTCTGATGTGAGCAAATCTCCTGTTATCATCACTTCCCACTCCTGTTTTTTCTATCAACAACCCTTTTTCCTCAGTTACTGTGAACATATGCCTCTACTGTTATAATACTACTATAGTTTGTAACTTTCTGATACTCAGTTTGGCAAATACTAAAGTGAAACAAGAAGAACCCCTCCTTCTCCCTGCTTCACTTCGGTTTGGCCAAACCAAACAAAGATGTTTCCATTGGAATGTGAGGGCACTGAACTGCTCCTGGTTAAAATGACACAGACTTCCACCCCATCCAAGGCCAGTTCTGCATGCCGTCACTCTTATCAGCTGAAAAGAGACCAGAAGCTGTTGTTTCCGTAGAAGTGTCTGTGTTTAAAAAAAACAAAAACACACACACAAAAAAAAAAACAACAAAAAACCACACCACACAAAATCCCCCCAGAAAACCTTTTTATTCTTATGCCAAGCAAAACAGTTATTTCTGTTGTAATCCAAGAACTATGTACTCTGTTATAAAAACTGGCACATGTTGCTAACTTACACTGCATTCAGCTTTATGCCTGATTGCTTTTAGCAAACACAGGGAGTGCCATAGCACATCAAGTCACTGTCCAGTTCCCAAGGCTGATCAACAACAGATACTTAGAAGTTGCTGAAGAGATTCTCCTTCCATTTAAAGGAGAGGCTTCCCCAGGAGGAGAATATTTACTGAGGTGTTATAGGCAGTAGCTAGCTTTAGCCACGAGACAAGAGTTAGTTCTTCAAGCATTTTTACACTTAAAAATATTATATGGTTGAGAGTTTTAAGTTTTAATGGATATTTTCTTTACTTTGTGGGATGCTCCTTGCTCTTCCAGTAATTTGAAATAAGAATACTGGGATTATCTGCAGAGTTCTATGTTCTCTGTTTGTAGAGAATTATAATTGCAGGAACTAATGGCGGTTTTTTTGTTGTTGTTATTAAGGAGGGAGGAAGAAGTAAGAGTCATCGTTATTGGCCTAAACTGGGCTCTAAGCACAGCTCAGCCACTTACGGAAAGTTCAAGGTGACAACTAAGTTCCGCACAGACTCTGGCTGCTATGCAACTACTGGTCTGAAGGTCAAGAATCTCCTCTCTGGACAAGAGAGGACAGTGTGGCATTTGCAGTATACTGACTGGCCAGACCATGGGTGTCCAGAAGAAGTCCAAGGCTTTTTATGTAAGATTTCTTTAACTTGCATGGTAAAATACATCAAGGAAAAGGTTGCTTACACTGGATTCAGTTCACTGCACCTAGTTACAGCTGAGACTGATATTAAATGGTTATTGCTGTGGCATACAAAGGCCTCAACTAGGTTGCACTTTGCTGCAATTTGGAGAAAAAAGTGGGATTCAAAAGGTAGGAGCTAAGGTGATTGAGGATTTTGGTCCTGAAAGACCTGACATAACAGAGGAAAAGTCAGAGGCAGCAGCAGTGATAAAGACTCAGAAAACTTTAAATAATAGGATACCTCTGCTGGCTGATCTGTCAGTATAAGTTACTGCCACTTCCCAGCTACCTAATGAGTGTAGGCTGCACACAAATGTGATTAGAGAGGTCTGGGTGCAAGAGATTCAGACGTTAGTGAAATATGGCACAACTCCTCCAGTTTCATAGAAGGCCCTTATTGCTGACAGCTAGCATTTAGAAGTCCAGAGGCATGGGACTTGTTGCAAAAGAGCAGAATGTTCCATCACATACACAGTAAGTCTGAACAAACTGCCACTCTTCTAACTGCGTGTACGCAGGCAATGCTAAGGGCCTTCCCAATTAAATATGGACCTGGATCATGCATTTCTGAAAATACAGCCATTATATTAATCTGTAATGAGTTAACAACGCTTCCTACTTCTTACCAAGTAATAAACGCTACCATATTAAGTAATAGGAATTCAACCATTATTTAACTAAAGCCACATCTCTGGCACTACAGTAGAGCATGATGCAGAGATCCTTAAGTTACCACTGAAGGAGTCTGTACACGGTGTACTGATGCGTTGGAAATGCCTGCCCTCTTAGTTCCTGAAAGCTTTGCAGCTGCAGCAGCATAGCTCTGTTGCAGCTACGTACTCTCTCAGCAAGGTCTGTTAGTTCCACTTCAGTCTTGACACAGCTACAGTCCGTTAGTGATCCACTCTCCTTTGCATGGTATAAGCTTGATGTAAATAACATGTCCTTCTTTTTCCAGTTCAGTCACCAGTGCAGAAAATAAAAATGACATTTCAGCTTTGGCAAAGGAGTGCCATGGGATCTGTCTTTAAGGCGAAGCTATTGCCCAAGTCCAAGTTTGTTGCGTACTTTGTTTTGCCTACCAACCCCTGTAGCAGTGGTTGGGCATGACAGTAATTGGAACCTGATTGTTCCCATTTCCTCTGTCCCATTGTTTGCTACCACATACAGTCCCATTTCACTGTGCGCGTTAAAATGCAGCTTCTCTGATCTATTGTTTCCTACCACATACAGTCCCATTTCATTGTGCGCGTTAAAATGCAGCTTCTCTGATGTTGGTAGGCCTCCAGCCACAGCCTGCCTGTGTCAAAAGGACTGCAAAGGCTGCAGTGCCATCACACCAAGAGTCAGGGCAGGAGAGTTTGGCTCAGATTGTGCTTCCACTCTGACTGGTGGGAAGCTGAGTGTCTAAGAGTTATGCATCTGGATATATCTTTCTGGGTGAGGTCCATCATCTTTGTCATGCATCTAGACTAAGCTGGAACAATGTTCAGAGGTCAGAGTTGTAGTTTATGGGGTGTTTATCTAACCAGGTGAGCCTTCCAGTAAGGTTCTCTGTGTGGTTTGACAGTAGAATGCATTGAACAACACTAGGACAGTCACACAAGACAACTGTACTTGAATCAGGCTTGAGGGAAAACAAAGACAGTGAGCTCCCAGAAGAGCTCATAGCTGTTGAGAAATAAACCCTGAGCAGAGAGGTGGGTGAGATTCTGCCTTGCTCTAGAAGGGAGGGAGGGGGAAACAGGGCAGATGGGTGCTCGCTTCCCATCGGATATTGGCTTTGACAGGCAGTAGTTTCAGTGGGACTTAGCTGTTGTTTTGGTCCCAGTCTGTTAATAGCAGGAATCACTGTAAGTAATGTCTAGAATCATCTGCTTAGGGGACCTGGAGATTTGCAGAGGGGAGAACAGAATTTAATTTTTTAAAAAACTATTTAATTTAAAGAAGCAGACTCCCAAGTAGTAATTGATTCTCAGCTGGTACTTGCTGGATTCAGTGGTGTTCAGTGCACCCTGGCCAAAATAATTAGTATGTTGTAAAAAACGTAAATGATTGCCACTTTGACAAAGAATTTTGTCAAATATTCTTTTTTCCCCAGACATATAGATGTTTGCAACCTCGCCTGCATTTTATCTTGCAGCTTACTTGGAGGAGATACAGTCGGTGCGTCGCCATACCAACAGCGTGTTGGACAGCAGCAACAACTGCAACCCTCCCATCGTGGTTCACTGCAGCGCAGGGGTAGGAAGGACCGGAGTGGTTATCCTGACAGAGCTGATGGTTGGGTGCTTGGAGCATAATGAAGTAAGTCAGCTTCTTTCTTCAGACAAACCTTGAGCTCATTCCTTGACTAACTAGCTACATTTCTGAGATTTAAAATTAAAAGGCATTGAAGTGCTTGCTTTCTACTACTTTTGTGAGACAAGGGCCTTAAATACAACAGGCAGAGATTTCCCGTGGCACGTTACTTGTAGTTTTCTGTTGAGCTGATATTATGCCTTTTTTATTAGTATTATTTTAATGCATTCAAAATTAGTGCTTTATTCTCTCTTTTAAGAATTTAGTCTAATTCATACCTGTATTTAATTAACAGTCTAGAGACAGCGTGTTTACAAGGACTACCTGAGAGAGACTAGAGCATAATGTCAGCTTCCTTGCTCTTTTAACTAAAGTTTTCTGCTCTCTAAATTCACTCTCTGGACTCCCTCCTCTCTCTTGTATTGTCTGTAATCTAATCTGGAACTAAATTTAACTGTGTCTTAAGAAACAGGTGTGTATATGTTGGGGAATAGGGCTTTAGGAACTGCATCCAGTATTTCAAGACTAGTAATACAGTCTGGAATTAAGAATAAGAGCACCAGCAGAGTAACCATGTGTAGCAACTTGCTTTTCATCTGTGTCCTATGTCACTGGGGCACTGTCCAGGAAGAACATCACATCTTGAATGACAATGCGCCACTCAGTTTCAACACGACAGCTATTGAAATGGGTGATTTCTGTTGTTAAAGAAACTGCTCAAAGATCAAAACCTCTTGTAGAGATAAGAATGCAGCAAGAGTGACAAATAGGCATAGATCATCTGCCCCTCCCATTAATCATCCACTGCACAAGTTGCTTGAAATTCAGGGAAAACTGGATGTAGGCACCTGAAATGCTCGCCTACTTTCTGTGTTACCATAGAGGAGTTACAGATTGGAGCCTTTCTGTGGAAGGCACTATGTAAAGTGCAGCTTTCTGGCTTATTCAAAAATGTGAGTCCTAAAGCAGGCAAGTACCAGCGTACTTTTCCCTTCATCACTGTTTTTAAAAAAGTTGATGCAAGACATAGCTTTTTTGTTCTCTACTCTGTTATCCCCCTCCAGCAGTTTGTCATTCTGTAGTTCCAAGATCACCTAGAGATCCTGGGCTCAGTTCAGCTGAGATGAACCTCATCCAGCTCTGGCTGGGCCTCACTAGAGGTGAAGCTGCCCTGTAGATCTCTGTCACAATTTCCACTTTTTTTCCTTTCGTTTTTATTTGGGGGTGGGGTAGGTGGGGGAGGAAGGGGAAGAAGGAGCTGGCCTGGACAGAAAGGACCCACCGCTATGTGCTTTGGGAATCCTGCAGCCTTCCTGTGCTGACTGCTGTTCAGTAACTGCTCCTGTGGGGGGCAATGACTCTGACTCTTGAGGCTGCTTGACTTCTTTCCTTACACACTGGCACCTGGAAGCGACTGCTTTTGTTGTTCACGCAGCAGCTGTGAAATTTGTGCATGCCAGAGGAAATCTGGATAGTTACAAGAGCCATACCAGAATTGCTTGTGAGCATCAGTATAGCTGTGTCTGCTTTATAGTAACCTCTGTATGCTAATGGTGTGCCAGGACACAGTTGTGCAACACCTTCTGGCCACCTCCATTTGTCTGTGGCTTACAGAGGTCACCTATTTGGCAAAGCGTAGCTGAGTAGCAAGTGAAGATAAAGGCAGTACATCAACACCTGAGCATGGGGGTGAGTCTTGACATTCAGAAGAATTCTCATCAACTTCACTAGGAGCTGATGGTAGTGCTTAATAACAAGTGATTTGTCTGATGTCCCTTAATTAAAGCATTCTTTTGTCTTGATTAGTGGTGAAAAATCATCATTAATATTAATGACAATTTTCCTTAAGGGCTTTGTTGCTCTAGATTGTACTGAGTTAATATTTTTGGTTTGTTAAAACCTAATTAAGATGGTAAAGTCTTAACTGTTTTCAGTTTGTGACAGATACTGCATTCTGCACAGAGAGAGGGTTCCTTTTCATGCAGCAGTTGTACTGGTTTATTTTGAAATAGGATTAATTGTTGTTTTTTTTCTGAAATAAAATGACTTATTACTTAAAATGCTTTAGTTTTATGAATTGATTGATTTCCTCAGAAGTGTCCAAGTAAGTAGATGTATTGTTGTTAACATTTTTGCAGTGAAGGAAAAAAGGGGAGGGAGATTGAAAATCCTCATACAGACCATCTTGGAAAGTCTGCAGCAGTGCTGGAACTAAAACTAGAGCTCTTGAGTCTGAGGTTTCAGGTTTAGGTAAAAAGCCATGTTTAATCAAATTCTATACAGCTTCAGTCACTGTGGCTTCTGGGCAATTGCTGGTTGAGTCTAAAGCTCTGTATCTCATTGCAGGGATATCGTTTCAGTTACTTGCTGTGTAGTAAATAATATGTCACATCGTTACATCCTTACTGCTGTAGACACATAAAACAAGAAAGTAATTGAGATCCTGCTCTACCAACTTTTAGTTTGGACTCGGCTCTGGGACATGAACTCATGAGTGCAGCTGCAGTGCATTTTCATAGGGGAGATCTTTTAGATTGGGAGCCAAAAATGAGCAGCGTTTTTAGTTGTTCTTTTTGCAAATGCTACCTTAGCAAAGCATTGTGTGTCTTTTTTTGACACGTACATTGTGATGAAGGTGAGTTTGAAGATTCTGCTTACATGGAGTAAAATGCTCAGTTGACTTCAAATAGGCAGGAGGGGGTTTTCTTTCATTTCTGAGATAAGTCAAAGCCTAATCCATTTTGAGGAGGTGCATGGATCATTGTGCGCCCAGTAAAAATCAAGGAGCTGTCAAGCACCGAACTGCTGAGAGAGGAACGTGGTATGCAGGTTGAAGCTGGCCTGTGTTTTTGTTGTAGTTGCTCAGGTGAGATCAGGTTCCACATGACTCTGCTGAGCAAGGACCGCGTGGCTTTCATAAGCACCTGAGTCCGTGGGGAGGCTTTCTCCGAGTTAACTGGAAAGAGCTCACATGTTCCTTTGCATCTGTTTGAAAATAATATGACATTATTCATCACAAATCTTTACGCTTGTTGACTCTCTAGAGATGTCCTTTTATAACAGCTTGTTGGGGTATGTGGCAGAATATTTAGCCTTGTTTTCAGAAAGTGATAGCCTGTGAGTTAGGGCTTGTTTACATGGAATGGAGATTCTGAGTTTTATATATATGGACAGAAATGGATATGCAGCGTGATTTTTATTTTAAGCTTTTCAGAAAACCTGCAGCATGCATGGAAATAGATGCCACGCTCAGTTGTGCCTCCAAGGGTTAGGAGCAATCTTATTTTGTTTCTCTGCCTGTTTGTCCAGGTGTTGTGCTTGTAACACTTCTCATCTCAGCAAAAGACTTGCCAAGTTCCTCTTTGTGTTTCTGGAATGGCAAGCTGGCACTACAAAGTGCAGTTTGTGTTGCCTGATCGAGTAACCGTTCTTCGGTTTTATATCTTGAACTGCTTAAGAGCTTCCTCAAAAATAGCGTGTATCTTAGTGCTTGCGTTTACTGCTGCCATAGAAAATTTGTATTCGTCATCTTGAGTCATATTACACCTTTGTGAATTTGAGCCTGGCAGGCTGAGCTTCATGGCTCAACGACTTCTGAATAGCTTCTCATGTACCTGTTGTAACAGATAAAACACAGTAACATCATAGGTTTTTTGCTCCCTCAATGCTGGAGGTACGATGAAGTTTGCAGTGGTTTCTAATGCTTTGCCTCGTGGGCCTCTGTTTCACACAACTCATTAATTTTTTATAATTCAGACCATCAGAGGGTGCCTGTGCCGCAGTGTGCTCCATGGGGTTAGGGATGTACCTTCACAGTGGTCTCATGACCTGTCCCCACTTGCTGTGCTTTAGTTCCTGTTGTAGAGCGTTTTCAAGGCACGCAAGTGAATTTCTTTTTGATTAAACTAAGCTGGAAGGTGCCTTCTTGGAGAACACCTAATGTGTCCCAGCTCCTAGTGAACGTTCAGTAGACAGCAACAGAGCAATGCTGGCCTGAAGTCTGCAAAACGTGTATTGTGGATACTGCGTCCTCGTTTCACTTCACAGATGTATTTCTTCTGGAACATTACTTGCTAGCGTAGACTTGGCTGTGGGAGGTCAGGTGTCTGGAGTTCCTGGATCTTTTGATGACAGTGAGTTCCTTTCTCCTTTAGTGGAAGGATCAGTGTATTTGCCTGCACTTTTAATTTTGTCCAAGGAACCTTTGTTCTTATGATCCTGGTGCCTACTTGCCATTTGAAAAATCTCTCAGATCCTCCCTCTATGGATACGGTTGACCATGGATCAGAGCGCAGTATGCAAGTGCCCACGCGGCCTGTGGATGCACTTGCTGGTAGAGTCTGAATCGTGGCTGTTTAAGTTTTGTACTAGACCTTCCTGATACATCTAGCTTTTAACCCAAGATAATATGATATATTGGGTTTATTTTACTGAGTTGAAAATAGTATGTTGAGGCAGAAAAAACTCCAAAGAGAAGCCACCCTCTATTATGTGTTCAGTTGATGATCTGCTGGGGGGTAATCAGCGGTACACAACTGGCAGGTAAGTCTTTGGTCATCTGCCCATTTACATCAGTCCAGAAATTCCCATAAGCTTTAGTGGGGAAAGCATGGGATGTGCAGTAACCTGTATGTACTACTGTAATACTCCTGGAAATGAAAATTGGTGAAAAAAACCTGTAGTATTTCACCACAGTTGGTTATCATTCATTACGTTATATAAGTACAATACAGTTCCCTGTGTCTGATAACTGATATTTGAGATGATTGCGTGAATTAATGAACCTACATCCTTATGAATTTTTTTTTTTTAATTTGCTTTACAGAAAGTGGACGTTCCCGTGATGCTGAGACACCTGCGGGAGCAGAGAATGTTTATGATCCAGACCATAGCCCAGTACAAGTTTGTCTATCAAGTGCTCATCCAGTTCCTACAAAACTCCAGACTTATTTAATCTTTTCAAAAATCCCAGACCTAGCTTTGTGGATCTGACTGAACCTTACCGATGAACAAGGGGAACTGCCTTGACAACACTCTGTGCATATATTACACTTTTTAAAGTTGTCTTGAAAGTAAGGAATGATTGTTCTTTACTAGTCTCCCATGGATTATTTTATACAAGATATAATTTATTTTTCCTGGAATAACTTGTGAATTACTTTAGTAACTTGTAAAACTTATAGTGACCTTCAAATTGAACCACATTTGACGTGACTGGTCTGCATTGTAACATGTCCATAGGGAAAGCAATCCTTTGTAAAGGTAGTTTACTGGCTTTTATTTTGCTACACAGCTTCTAAAATGAACAGTTATTTGGCAGTGGGCTTTTTCTCACGTAGGAACATTTTGGAACCAGATTTGTGGCTTCCATGGTAAAAACAAGACCCATTAGATGTCAGCTATAGCTCTGTACGAGTGGACGCTGAGGGAACACAGTCCTGGGGCGTGGAGACCTGAGCCTCTGCACGTGCAGCAGGGCACATTAGAGGGCTCAAACACAGGACATTGTGAGGACAGAGAGTTTTGGGTGCTAAACTGTTCCAGTTTCACAAGAATTATGGTTTTAGATTAGTCCTTGAAAAAAGCCATATTGGATCTTTTAAACAAGGCCCTTGCTACTGTCTGCAGTCCTTGAAGGGGTTCCTAAGAGTTGAAGCAGTGCAAGGTGCAGCGCAGTGACCCAGAGCAGGCTGAGGTCGGTGAATGAGTCTTTGTGGTAACTGTTGTGGACTGTGGGTTTGAACAGCAGAGGAATTTCAACTAAACGCAGCTGAAAAAAATTAAAATCAAGCACATTCTCATGAATTACACTGAAAGTTTTATTGCCTTGCAGCTCACCTCCTGTAGAAAAGGAATTTCATTTCAGTTGGGCATCTCCAGTTGCCCGAGTTTTACATGTGAACTATTGTCTTCAGCACTGTGATCATTTTACTTTCTAGTCTTTTCAGCTTTGTCAAAATGATCAATATGGTCTTTCTTCCATGTCTGAGATCTCCACATAGTGAACCTTGAGAGCCTTAGCTCAGAGTCTGCCTTGATTCTTCCCCCATCACTGTCTTGGGCTTTATGGACATAGAGAGCAGTCTGTCTTTCAGTATTGGCAAATCTCACTTTGTTAGGGTATTTTTTTGTATTAAATTGCACAGATCATCTCTCTTCTCTGTCTAGTCACTTTGGATTTGCCCTCCTATTTATTATTAATATTTTATCCTGGTAGTGTTCAGGGATTCCAGTTAGGATTAGGAGGATGTTGTATAAATACATAAAGGAGAAACGGTCCTCACCTGAAGTTTACAATCAGAACAGAAAAGGGAAACAAACCTCCTCCACTGCATAACTAGGGCACAGATTCTTAACTGGCTTCCTCTCGGCCAACAATGAAATCTGACAGAGCTAAGAAAAAATCCACATGTCCTGTAAGTGTCTCAGCAGTTAGAGCTGTCCTCCTCTCTTTTTCTCATCCTCTATCCCTCAGCATTGCCTAGCTGTTGTGCATGACTCGGTGCATATCCCCTTCTCCAAACTATTTCACTGGAGTAAATGACGTTACGAATTATCTTGCCGGTGTGTGCATGGTAGCATTTACTTATTGTTATTCAGAAGTAACTGCACTTTTGAAAAATCTAAAAAGGAGGGAAAAAAAACCCAAAAAAACCCTCCAAAAAAACCAAAAACCTTTAGCAAGTTGTGGTGGGACTCCCACACTGTTATTTCTGGTGTAAGAGATGGGAAGTTACGTTCCTGCACTGAGGTTGCTCCCCCCCTCGTGCCGACTCCTCTTTCCCATCTCTGCACGGTGCCCCCTCCCACGGGCAGCCCAGCCCTGCTTCCACTTGGCAGTCCTGTCCGGTTGCTAGAGAATGGGTCAGGCTGGAGAGGGGCCCTGGAGGTCTCTGGTCCCAGCCCTGCTCACCCCACGGCCAACTTTAAAGTCGGATAGGCTTGCCCAGGGTCACATCCAGTTTCAGAAATCTCCAAGAGTGAAGATGTCGCAGCCTTTTGGGGCACGTGATGCAATGCACTCACTCTCTCATGGTCAAATTATCTCTCCTGATATCCCTTTCCCAGATAAACTTAAATCTTTTAGTCCCATCATTGCTTTTCCGCTGCATCCCCACCTCTGAACCCCTGACCAACGTACAAAGACCTAAGCCGACGAGTCCTTTCAACTTCAGCACTAAAGGGACCTACACACCTGCCTTTCCCTGAAATCAGTAGGAGCTCAAGCTAAGGCTCTGAACCAGAATGTTTCTTAAATGTATCTAAAACTGCGCTGTGTCGACGTGCTACTCTGCATTACAGGCCTAACGAGGTGACAGGATTTTGATGGAGACTTCTAGCTACCACCAAATGGTGAGAAGTTACTTAGCTGTAGTATCTTGACCGTGTTTCTTTTAGGGATCAGTTGAGTTTTCAGTCAACTTCAGTTTTCCTCTAATTTCTTTTGCTGATGCCAACATCTCTCTTGTTAAATTAGCAGCAACCATTTAAAGTCTTTTCAGCAGCATCTGCATGATAATTGCAGAGAGATGCTTTGTATCTGGGAAACAAGCCAAGGAATAAACCTTGAAGCAAAGCGTATTAAATTAGTTATCTCGTTATAACTTTTTGAATAATTTCCTAATGATGAATTAAGTTTGAACTCAGAGCTGTCAAGTCCCATTGCTCCACTTGGATGTGAGAAGTGGAAAATCAGGAGGGAAAAGAATCTGTTCCTATGTCTTATTATTCAGCTTTTCTTGGCTGCAATGTGTACTTCTGTTTCTACAGTCAGCACAGGGAAGTTATTGCATAAGAGAATGTAAAGAGCGGTGTTTGAAAGGAAATAAATTAAGCAAAGATGCATCATAGGTGTCTTAGAAAAATATTAATTACAAAATGGCACCAAGAATCCTTTCCAAATTAAGTCAGTGCCTATTAATGAGCCAAATAAGTGGCCACATAGTAAACAGTCATTTCCAATTAACTCCTACTGTGGCTGGTATGGCAGATAGAGGCCAATGTGACTCACTTTTTCCCTTTCATTGTCAAAGAATGGTAATTTTAAACTTTTCCTTTCATCTGACTTCAATGTATTTTTTCCTGCTAGATTTTATCTTGACTCAACCTGCTAATATCGTAAGCGAATTGGGCTGGTGCATGTCTTCAGAGGTTCCTTTCCACCCCAGCTTGCAACCAAACCTCAGCATGCCGATGTTGTGATTGAAACGGGATCCAGTTTTGTAGGGGAAAAACTGAACCTCCTGACTTTGAACCTGTTGCAGTTTTATCAGACCAAAATTGCTTGGGCAGTATTTCCTAACCTTTAGGGAGTGACAGGAAAATGCATTTTGCATCCAATTTTATTAGTC